>NC_080169.1:64755566-64856765 GCF_950295315.1 Erinaceus europaeus | reverse complement strand
AATTAATATGTATAACAATATTTCAAATAACAATATGTATACTGGTAAACTAATGTTGAGTATGATTTCTCCCTCCTGAAATACTTACAAAAATAATTCTAAGATTTCCCAGAACTGCCACTTTAACAATGTATACTTACTATTTGCACATTTTTTACATATCTATCTATGTCTATCATCATGAGAGGAAGAGGGAGGGATAAAATTGTACATCTGATATACTCTTTTTTATTAAACATTTTCTATTTTATTTTTAATGAGAGATACAGAAAGATAGATAGATAAGCCAGAGTATTGCTCAGCTCTGGATAATTGAACCTGGGACCTTTGGTGCCAGGAATGAAAGAAAGTCTTTTGCATAACCATTATGCTGTTTCCCCAGCAGCTTTTTTTTTTTTTTTCCCCCAGAGTACTTACCAGTTCTGGTTTATGGCAATGTGAGGGAGTGATCCTGGGACTTCAGAGCCTCAGGCTTGAGAATCTCAGCATGACCATTATGCTATCTATCCCCACCCAATCTGATATACTCTCTTTTCAAAACTACCAAAATTACTGACTAGATAACATAGCAACAAATCTGAGTCAAATGGTAAAAAAAAAAAAAAAAAAAGTAGAAGAAAAAAAAAAACTAACTTGTGAGAAATAACTAACTTGTGAGGAAATTAGGAAATAATCCAAATATTTTGTCATAGATGAATTCCTTCAATTTTTGAGAAAGGGGCCACAGAGGGCTGGGCGGTAGTGCACTGGGTTAGTGCACATAGTGCAAAGCACAAGGACTGGCTCAAGAATCCCGGTTTGAGCCTCCGCCCCCCACCTACAGGAAGGGGTCACTTCACAAGCAGTGAAGTAAGGTCTGCAGGTGTCTATTTTTCTCTCCTTCTCTATGTCTTCCCCTCCTCTTTCAATTTCTCTCTGTCCTATCCAACAACAACAGTAGCAATAACAACAATAACAGCAACAACAATGTAAAAAAGATGGCCTCCAGGAGCAGTGGATTCATAGTGCAGGCACTAAACCCCAGCAATAACACTGGTGGCAAAAAAAGGGGGGTGGCAGGGTGGGGGGTGGTAAGTGGGGTAGGCAGTGGCTCACCTGGCTAAGCGCACACATTACAGTGAGCAATGACTCAGGATCAAGCCCCTGGTCTCCACTTGCAGGAGGAAAGCTTCACCAAGTGGTGAGGCAGGGCTGCAGGTGTCTCTCTCTATTTTTCTTCCTATCTCCCCTCTTCTCTCAGTTTCTCTGTCTATCCAATAAAAAATAAATAAAAAATATTTTTAAAATTCTAAAGAACATTTATGATTAGTAGTTATAACAATGGAGATGTTTTGCTTTAAACCTTATACTGTCATGAGAAATTTAAAGAAATAATCCAGATACTTTGTCAACATTTAATAGATGAATTCCTTAAATTTCTGAGAAAAACTGACATTGGCAAAATTCTAAAGAACATTTGTGATTAGTTGTGATAATAACAATGAATATATTTTGCTTTAATTATTATATTAAGTCCTTTCTTCTTCCTTTATTTAATACTCATTAGAAGAGGCTTATTTGCTTGTTTACATAAAACTCAAAGAAAAATCTAGCTGAAGTGTTTAAGAAAATTTTAAAACCCTAAGGACCTATGTGTCGACCCAGGTTCAAATCCAGCCTTCATTTTATAGAAGGTAGTGTCAGTGGTCCCTTTCATTTTCTGTCTCTATCCAAAACAAAACAAAAAAAAAGCATCAAAGACTAGATATCCTATTTTATTAATCATGATGTATCCTGTCTATCCTCCTGTCCTTAACCTCACTGTCCCCACCTCCACTCTGTTAGATAATGCTCTCTATGCAAAAATGCTCTTTATGGAGATAAAGTCTTTTTGTGCTTATTCATGAATAGTGCTTTTTCAGTTTCTGTAATTGATTATAAAATAAAACAAAATACTCTCATAAACTTTCCTGATGTACAACAATTAAAACTTAATCATTTCAGTAATTTGAAAATTGAACACTACAAAGCAAGATTAACAAGAAAAAAGCATATGTTTATGAGAATGCGTGGATCTTTAAGTAAGAGTAATGGTAATCTTGGTCCTGCTACACTCTGTCCCCTCACTTCTTCCATTAATCAGCTTCTGAGCTCAGTCAAGTGATAAGTAGATCACGAAATCAGGAAATTTTATCTCTAGAGAGGATGGAGAAGTAAGAGTCCTAGTGCTTATCCAGAGATTTCACTGGTCATTTGGGAATTGAGACAGTCACAAATAGATTCAATAAGAACTCTATATGTTGGAGTCAGGCATTGGCACTTTTGGCAAACCACACATCAAGGCTCAAAGACTGGGGTTAAAGCCCCACCTTTGGGTAAGAAGCTTTGTAATTGGTGAAGCAGCAGTAGCAAACAAAGGCAATTTTTTCCTTCAGAGAGAAAAATATGGATTTAGTGTTCTTACATATACTATTTAAAATGTACTGATTTCAATACTGCTACTAATACATACAAATAAAAATGTATGTACTCAGGGGAAACAAAAACCCAGTCAAGTGGAGTAGTATCTCAGTGTTTCAGATACTATGTTTAAAAACAAATGATTCAAAAAGTAGCCTCAACTGATGTAACAAATCTGCAGAGTAGTTAGATGGAGTTTCCTCTAATGAGTGAATAAGGACTGGGGGTTGCTAGGAGAGCAAGTTGTACTCCCAACTGTTTGGACAAGAATGGAAGGTTTCCCAAGGAAACTACAGGAGGAAGTTCATTAGCAAACAATAAAATAAAAGCTTCCATCAGGTACATATTCAAGGAATTAAAAGTTTGTAAGTTAAAAAAAAAAGTTAAAAGTCAGGGACCATGTGGAGATGCTCTGGTAAAGCATGTACATCATCATGCATGGACATTGGCTTCACCAGTGGTAGAGCAGTGCCACAAGGCGCTTTCTCTCCCTCTCTCTCTCTCTCTCTCTCTACCTCTCTTCCTTTCTTCGTCCCCATTTACCTTTATCCTCTATCAAAGAAAAAGGAAGAAAATGGCAATCAGAATGTTCGATTCATACAGGCACCAAATCCCAGAGATAGCCTTAGTGGTAGAAGAAAAAAAGAAAGTAAAGAAGCTGAAAAAAAATTACAATTATAGATGAAATAAGAATCTTACTCAAATTCATTGAGATCTACACTGGGTATGTTTGATATGCAAAGTATGTATTATAAAGATACTGAAGGTATTGAGCATACAAGATAGTCAAATAGAGAACACCTATCTTTCCTTCCTGCTGCAACAACAACAATGCAAAACAATACATGGAGAAAAACAATACATGGACCTTCTGGGGTGAACAAGTAAAGATCAGCATCCAGGAGGGGACGCATAAATGTCACCCCTCGAAGAAAAACTTCCTTTCATGTCGCAACAAACCACAGTGTTTAGTAGGATGAGGTCTCTAGCATAAGGAGCGTTACTCTGGTGGTGAGGGCACAAATAAACTCCTAGCATCTCAGTGCTATTGTGATTCTGTATCAAAACTGTATTAAAATGGGCCATTAGAAGCTATAAAACTTCTATAAAACTATGTGGGAGTCGTAGAAACAGATTTCTTGACTACAGCTGTAACTTGCTGAGAGCAACATTGGTGAACATCTTATTGAAACTCAGTCTCCATAATAACAGACTCTGGGGGCAGATTACAGGAGGAGAGTCTTCTAGAAGGATTGTAGCATGTGGGATTCTGACTCCCCTCTGGCCCCTATATGTCAGCAGTATTGCCATTATATGTATTGAGATTCCAGTTACATATCAGATCTGAAGTCTTAGTTTATAGCAAACTCATGGTTACAGAGCACCAGAAATTCAGGAAATAACCAAACAAAATTACATCAAGACACATACTAATTAAAATGGCAAAACCCCCCCCCCAAAAAAGAGAAAGACAATTTTAAAAGCAGTGAGAGAAAAACAGAGAGCCACCTAAAAAGAACTCCTTCAAAATTATTATTTTTCAACAGAAATTCTAAAGGCCTGTAAGAACTATCATGGTATTCAAAATGTTGAGTGGAAAATATTTTAACCCAAGAATACCCTATTCAGATAGGTTATAATAAAGGTTTCTTTTTAAAATTTTTTAAAATTCATTTTCCCTTTTGTTGCCCTTGTTGTTTTTCATTGTTGTTGTAGTTATTGATGTTGTTGTTGTTAGATAGGACAGAGAGAAATGGAGAGAGGAGGGGAAGACAGACAGCGGGAGAGAAAGACACTGCAGACTTGCTTCACTGCTTGTGAAGCGACTCTCCTGCAGGTGGGAGGAGGGGCGCCAGGAGATGGAACTGGGATCCTTTAGCCGGTCCTTGTGCTTCGCACCAAGTGTGCTTAACCTTCTGCGCATGACTCCCTATAATAAAGGTTTTATGGACAGATGATGAATTTTCCAAACAAACAAGAAGTAAAGGACTCCATTACCACTAATTATTCCTATAAGGGGTATACAGAAAAGGAGAATATTAAATGTTTTCACCCATAAAAAGAAAGCAATTGATAAAACAAGTAGACTCTTACCTCAGAACTGAATTTGCTAAATGAGAGAGGATTGAGTTAGAAGAATATAGGCTAGCCAGTGGGTTTTGGTGAAAGAATTGGAACCCTGGTAGTAAGTGTGGTATGGTAACATATTTTGTGTTGTGTGAAATTATACTCCTAAAACACTTAGTATCTTATTAACAAAGATCACCTGAGAACAAGGAAAATAATACATTTTAAAAATAAAGTTTCAGGAATAATAATAAGCAGTTATCCAACTCAGATTGAATGAGATGCTATAATCTGTCTACTGTTTCTAAAATCCCATAAAGACAGCTGAGCAATGATAAATAGAAAATGAGCCACTATCTCCATTTTTACCATTCTAACTTTTACCATTTTTAACTTAAACATTATTTTTTGTTATTAATAGTACGTTACAAGATTGTAAGATTACAATGTATAGTTCCACACTACACCCACCAGCAAAGTTCTGTATCTCTCTCCTCCCAACCTGCCAAAGATAACTACTATAGTTCTTAACAAGTCTTAGAAACAGTTTGTCTGCTTCTGTTTTGTTTGGATTTTTTTGGGGGGGCAAGTTCATACGAATCATATGTATATCCCTATACATCTACATGGATAGGAACAAAAAAAATTTATAAAATCCTTGAATTTGTCTTAGTTGTTCAAAAATAGTTTTATTGAAATAATTACATTTCAGAGTCTTCTAAATTGTAAGTTGTAGATTGGATTCCTTGTAGTACACATTCTGTCCATTTAGCAGGCAACACAATATGTTTACACCATGGATATTCAGTAAATAAATGCTAATAATATGTATGAATAGGTAATCAAAATATAATCAATGAATTAAAAAATACAAGATATATTTTGCTGTATATTTTAATAGGAGGAAAATATATTTATAATATTTTAATCTTGTCTATAGTAATATTCAGGACAGTTATTCTCTTTTATTTTATTTTTAAAAATTTTTATTATCTTTATTTATTTATTAGATAGAGACTGTTAGAAATGGAGAAGGGGAGATAGAGAGGGAGACTGCACACTTACTACAATGTTCAAAGGATCTAGATTCAAGCCCTGCTTCACCACTTGCAAAGCTTTCCCCTTGCAGGTGGGGACCAGGGGCTTGAACCTAGATCCTTGAACATTATAGTAAGTGCGCACAATCAGGTGTGCCATCACCTGGCCCCTTCTTTTAATTTTATTTTTTGTATTATCTTTATTTACTTATTGGATAGTGACAGCTAGAAATCGAGAGGAAAGGGGGTGACAGAGAGAGAGAAAGAGAGACAGAGAGACACCTGCAATACTGCTTCGCCACTTGCAAAGCTTTCCCCCTACATGCAGGGGTTGGGAGCTCAAACCCAAGTCCTTGTGCATTGTAATATATGCACTCAACCAGGTGCACCACTACCTGCCCCCAGCAGTTATTCTCAAACATTAAATTTTTAAATAAATCACATACCCTCTTTAATATTACTGAGCACCTCAAATATATTTTGTTTATGTGGGTTACAGTTATGCACATTTTTCTGAACTATAAATTACAACTAAGAATTTAAAATGTTACAACGAATAAAATAAAAGAACAACTATCTAATGATCTCACTTATAAGTGGGATTTAATAAATAGGGACAGGGAGGGTGAACACAAAGTGAAGCTTCAGTTGGGCATGGTGTATTGCGTCAAAGAAAGTACTGAGGGGAAGAAGGAGGAAAAAAGAGCAAAAGAGAACTTTGTGTTCCTGGTGTATAATGAAATTATACTCATGTGTCAACGAGTGCGCTGGAAACATTAGCTCCCTCAATAAAAATTATAATTTTATTCCACATTAAAATAAACTAGATTTTATTAAAAAATCTGAATTAAAAAGTATTTATCAAAAGGAAAGTCTCATTTTCACTTTACTGCATATCTGCTTAATACTGATTTTCAGAAGGCAGCTATGCTCACCACTATACCACCATGCCCTTTATAGAGCAAAGCTGAATTATTATCTGCTCCCTATATAACATCTTATGATATCTTACATCACATAATGAATGAAAAATCTCATTATATTTTCACAATCATTGAGAATGGAAAAGACAAGGATGGTCTAATATTTCCTCCTCCTCCTCCTCCCCCTCCCCCTCCCCCTCCCCCTCCCCCTCCTCCTCCTCCTCCTCCTCCTCCTCCCCCTCCTCCTCTTTTTTTCCTTTTTTGTCTCCAGGGTTATTGCTGGGGCCCTTTGCCTGCACTATGAATCCACTGCTCCTGGAGGCCATTTTCCTGTCTTTGTTGTTGTTGTTGTTGGATAGGACAGAAAGAAATTGAGAGAGGAGGGGAAGACAGAGAGGGAGAGAGAAAGATAAACACCTGCAGATCTGCTTCATCATTTCTTTTCTTTTATTTATTTATTCCCTTTTGTTGCCCTTGTTGTTTTATTGTTGTAGTCGTTGTTGGATAGGACAGAGAGAAATGGAGAGAGGAGGGGAAGACAGAGAGGAGGAGAGAAAGATAGACACCTGCAGATCTGCTTCACCGCCTGTGAAGCGCAGGGGAGTCGGGGTTTGAACCGGGATCCTTATGCCGGTCCTTGTGCTTTGCGCCACCTGCGCTTAACCTGCTGTGCTACAGCCTGACTCCCTGCTTCATCATTTCTGAAGCGGACCCCTTCAGATGGGGAGTCTGTGGCTCCAACTGGGATCCTTATCCTGGTACTTGAGCTTCACAGCCATGTGTGCTTACCCCATTGTGCTACCACTCAGCCCCCAATGGTCTAATATTTCTATGAAAATGTTTTACCTACTGGACCCTGAAAAGAATCTTGGAACGTATGAGAACATTGCTGTTTATACTCAATACTTTATGAACTACATAGAAAAAACAATTGAAAAAAAATCACTGTCACCTAGTTTGAATTCAGCTTTTTTTTTCTTTTTCTGTCTTTCTTTACCAGAGCATTTCTCAGCTCTGGTGTATAGTGGTGCTGAAAACAGCCTGGGAGACTCTGGAATGGAGTAGTTTGCATAACTAGTATGTTATCACCTCTGCCCTTATAGTTATCTTTGATTTCAATAAAGACTATTTTCTTTAGTTTTAGTTGATAGTTTTAAATAATTTTTATGAAATAGTTGAATGTCTTGCCCATCTAGAAAAGTTCACTAAAATAGTATAAATAAGATATACTATTTCTACTTTTGCTGCTCTTCTTTATGAAGTATTTATTTTTATGAGAAAAACAGTGCATTGCTCACCTGTGGCATATGGGGGTGGGGGAACTGAACCTGAAACATCTGGGTATTCAGGCATGCAAGTCACTATTTCTATTTTTGATAGGCATAGGAAAACAAAATGAAAATTAATAATGATTTTCATCTCTGTTTGGAAGAATAGACAGTTATTTCTCATTCCTTCTTTCTTAATCCTTATCATACTTAGTGAAGACAGTTAATTTTTATTTTAGATAGTTTTTCTGTTGATGAATTTATTTCACATCTCTTTTTTCTCTAAACATGAGAAACAGGTATTAATCTTTCAGGATGGAAAATTTCATACATCTATTGAAATAGTGACAATATAAAACCCAATGTGGTTAATCTTCCACTACCAATCATAGCCAATTTTATTCAAATTATTTCTTCATATTTTTCAACTTTTATAATATCTCTCTCTATTTTAAAACAATTTAGTTTTAGGATAAAATGTTTACAACAATAGCTGTTTTGTTAGTCTTGTCTATAAAGACTTCTGGTTGTAGAAAAAGGAGCTAAACATAAAAAGTAGACTATATAAGATATATCAGGTTGTGAGTATGACAACTTTAACATAAAATAACAAAGCTAGAAAACAGGCACATTGAGAAAGTCTTGATGGTTTAGTAAAAACAGCTTGAAAATATGTCACACAACCTGAGAAGAAAAAAATTTGACATCAGTAAATATGTGGTAAACTGCAGGAATTGAAATCATTTGTAGAGAGTAACTGTTTCTACAAAAAAAGATTAGAAAACACATCCCTGGAATTCCATCAGTACTTAATGTACAGTCTACTGCAATAAAAGGTTAAATTATCTATGGTAGAAGAAAAACTACATAATCTTAAAATGAAAACATTAGAATCCCAATCAATTTATTCTTTATGAAAATAAGAGGGAAATTACCCAAAGCAAAACCTCTGCTAATCTACATGCTCCATGATTTAAAACTACAAAGAAAAGCAAGAAGTAATTTGTTCTTTTCTATATCAGTCCTCTAAAAATTTTTTCATATACATACATATATACCATCTATAATCTATCTATTATCTATCTATCTATATCTATCACCTATGAGTCTATCTATGTACATTCATATCAATCATACATACCAATCTAGCTATGATCTAGTCTATGGTTACATTATGACCATGTAACCTTGAACACACATGATCTCTGATCCTACTTCCTTCCTCTTTCTTGTCAATTTATCATCTATCAATATATATATTTATTTATATATTTTATTGATATACAGTGAATATAAAAATAATTATATTTATATAAGAATACAGACAATACATACTGCTTAAAATTCATTGAAATTCTATATTTATTTCCACATATTTAAATAATTTTATTTTATAATACAAAATATGTCATCTTTCAATAGTATCATGACTATGAAAACAAAGAAGACTGGGAAATCATAAAATTGGAGAAGACACAGGTACTGGGACAACGAAAAGAGTGCTATCAATTTGAATCAGGATGATTGCTAGAAAAAAAATAGTAGATTGATGAGGAAACTCAAATTTGAATTAAACCTTTAGAGACATTAATAGTTTGATATCAATGTTAATTTTCCTGGTTTGTTAGATGTTAAGGGTAGGGCAATTGGACAAGAGAAATGAATAAACTATTTCCTGGAAGTTCTAAGTTATTTCAAAATATAAAGTTTAAAAATTACAACAGAAGCTTTGCCTCACATAAAAACAAAGAAAAACTCAATATAATGATAGTACTCAAATTTACTGGGTATTTGGGAATTTATTCTTAAGAAGAATTCAAGGTAATTTTATAGTTCCAAGAACACTCAATTAAATAATAACTGTGAAGTTCTGTCATCTTATGTGCATTAGAAGAGCCTGGCTAATGAAAGGAATTTAATCATCTGTCATACTAATTATTTTATGTTCAAGTGTATATACAACTTCTTATTTAGTGGAGTTTCCTAAAACATTTTTTTACATAAAAGGTGGGATTTCTGTGACTTGGGAAGTGTTACAGAGAAAGTCTGAAGTCCCAAGTCCAAGGGTAGCTTAAGTGCACATGCTATCATGTACAAGGAGTCAGGTTCAAGCTACTGTCCCCACCTGTAGAAAGGTAAGCGTCACAAGTGGTGAAGCAGTACTTGAAGTATCTCTCTTTTCCCCTCTCTGTCTTCCACTTCCATCTCAGTTTCTCTCTGTCTCTATTCAATAAATGAATAAATTAAAAAGAAACAAACAACTCCTGAGTTCACTCACTGGTATTGCATGTGCCAGAAAAATAATCTGATTCTCTCTTTTCCTCCATCCATCATTAGTTAACAAATAGATAAATATTTCAAAAAGTGATATTTTCTAAAATTTAATATAATCTAAACTGAAATCCAAATACATATTTTAACCCACTATTAAAGAAAGATGAGATTTTATCTCTTTTACCTGAAACTGTGTGATCCTTGGTATCTCTTGTAATTTTTATCCTTGCATGAGGAAAGATGTAGTGAACAGTCTTCCCATTCATCTGTATAATCTAAGACATACATGTGACAGGGTGAAAAATATGTTAGCAATACTTAAAGAGACTTTACATAGTTTGATTAATGAAAGCATATTAAAAGTTGCTCGAACAGTGAAAACCTTCTCATACTATATATTAATTGAAATGGTTTCAGAGTCATTGTGGTCTTTCCATTTATTAATTATTTTTTCTCTTGAAAATCGGTTTGTTCTGCTTGGCATGTTAATAGCATAAATAGTAAGAGCTAAAGGAAATCTGTTACTGTGGTAATACCTAGTCAATAGTGATTACAGGTGATAGAGAATAAATAGGGAAAACTGATGTGATGGTATTTCTCTGGATGATCTAGAGAAGAAATGTAATTTTAATTTTCAGCAAATAAGTGGTGTTAAAGGGAAAATATCAAAAAAGGAATTTTCACATTCCATGTCACTATCTCAATTGTTTCATGATGTTTTTTTACTGGGAAACAAATTTTTTGTTTCTGATTTCTTTGCTTTTTGTGAGCAAATCAAGTAGAAATTTCAAAGTACACTAAATGTGACTAATTTTATAGAAATTAATAAGGTCTTTTCTCAATCTAATACTTTTTGAAGGCTTCTTTATTCAAAGATAGTGTTATTGACAGTGTGATTTCTCATTTACTACATATACTCCTTAGTGTAGAATTAACACTTAAAAGTTATTGATGCAAGTTTGTTATTTAAATTCCTATTGAGACTTGAACATGAGAATGCTATAGATAGCATTATGTCTGTGTCCACCTAAGAAGAGGAAATAAAAGCAAATGAGCAATGGTAAAATTGAGCTTTATATTTTACAAAATTATGCATTCAAATAAGTTTTGTAAAACAATGAAAGATAGAAAGATAGACAGCACCTATCAGAAGAGATCTACATATACCTCTGTTCATAGAAGCCCAATTTCTAATAGCCCCAAACTGGAAGCAAACCAAATGTCCATTGAGTGGATAAAGGGGCGGGGGGCAGGCATTGGCATACCTAAGATTAAGCACACACAGCCATATGTGCATAGTCCTGCTCAAGGACCTAGGTTTGAAAGGCCACTGCCATCTGCAGGGTGGATGCTTTAGAGTGTGAAGCAAGTTTGCTGGTGTCTCTCTCTCTTTCCCTCTTTATCTCTCCTTGTTCTATCGAAAAATATGGAAAAGAAAGAAAAGAAAAAAAGAAAAATGGCCACCAAGAGCAATGAATTTACAGTGCTGGCACCAAGCCCCAGCAATAACTCTGGTGGCAAAAAACAACCAAACAAAACAACATATTACACAATGGAATATTACTCAGCTGTTAAGATGAAATTATGTCCTTTGAGATAAGCCAAAAAGAGAAGGACATATATCAAATGGTCTCACTTGTAAGTTGGACTTAAACAGGGACAGGGAGGAAGAACACAAAATGAAACATGGACAGGGCATGGTGTATTGCACCAAAGCAAAGGACTCTGGGGAAATAGAGGGGAAAGGGGAGGAAGAAAACTCTGGGGACATGGTACATAATGAAATTGTATGCACGTGTCAGTGGCTGTTCTGTAAAGCACTAATCACCTCAATAAAAATAGCAAACATTTTATTTTTATAATAATAGGACTTGATTAGTATGGGACTTTGTATTTATTGTAAAGGCAATATTTAGCTACAAATGAAATAATGTTTAGTAAAGAGACATTCAGTACTATCCATTTCAGAGAATGTTTAAGATGGTGTGAGAAAACTAAACCAAAGCAACAAGTAGAATTTAAAACCAAAGAGGTGGTCATTAAGTGCCAGGTGTTCCCTTGGAACGCTGGTATAGTCTTACTATGTCTCCATAAATCCATATGCAAATCGCCAGATTTTGGGGTGAGAGAGACAGCACAGTCATCATGCTAAAGTGTTTTTATGCTTGAGGCTCCAAAGCTCCAAGTTCAATCCCCCATACCACCATAAACCAGAGGTGAGTAGTGGGTGCTCTGGTTACTCTGTATTTTTCTCTGTATCTCTTTCATTAAAATAGAGGTTGTACATATGTGTCAACGACTATACTGTAAACCATTAACTGTCCAATAAAGTACATAAGAGATAAAATAAAGCATATTAAAAAGGAAACTGTCATATTTCTGCATAACAAAAAAATAATGATAAAAATACCAGCCAAAATCTTAACTTCAATTTGTTATAGGAAAGAAGCTTAATCAGGGCTTCTGGTAAACATAAAACACTCCCCTAAATAAAAGCTGAATCATATGTAGTCCACAACTGTTGGATGAATCCTATAGTAAAACTAAACTAGAATGGGAAGGATAATTAGGTAATATAGAGATAGAAGCTAATTCTAATGTACTTTTCTGTTTCTATTTATTTATTTATTTATTTATTTATTTATTTATTTATTTATTATGGGGCTTCACCACTTCAAGTTGACTTGTTTTAGATAGAAAGAGAAAGAGGAAGAAATGAAAGATATCACAGCACTAAAACTTCCTCCAGTGTAGTGAGGGACTAGGTCTGAACCTGGGTTAACACATGACAAACCAGGTGAACTATCTAGCTGAGTTACCTAGCTCTAACTTTTGTTATGCTCCTGAAGAGCCTTTTTAACATTTACAACAATAAGAGTATATATAAACTTTCCTTTTTTCTCTTCTTTTGATTACTGTTCTCTTTCATCACTTTTCTTTCTCCCCTACCTTCCTATTTTTCTGCTCACCTTTTCTCTTTCTGACTCTCCTTTCTTCCTCTACCAATTTACATATAAATATCTAATTCTGCTGAAAATTAAAACACGTATACTAAAACTTTTACTACCATTAACTAAAATTAAATTTTGCTTTGTTACCATAGATAATCACTCATTGTAGGAGATAAATAGTAGTAGATAACATTTCATTTTTTCAAGTATCTTCTAATTCAATATTATTAAACAATAGTTAAAAGAACAAATTCTACCACAGTCTAAAAGTAAACTAAGAAAATACAAATTTGTCCTTTTTTTTTTGTCCTTTTACTCATTTTTTCTTTATTTTTTTAATTGGGAGATTAATAATTTACAGTATAGCTGCTGGCACATGGGTGTAATTTTTAATCTCACCAAGATAAAGTAACTGCAAAAATTAAGTCCATCATGTTGTTACAGGACATGAAAACCTCCTCACTCCAACCCTCTCTGCCCTTCTTCTAGATAGTTCTTTGCTTTGGAGCAATACACCAACATTTACTTTGTGTTCCCCTTCCCGTTCTTATTTCTTAATTTCTGCCCATGAATGAAATCGTACTGGTGGCTGTTTTTTCCCTTTTGTTGTTCATCATGGTTGTTACTGTTATTGTTGTTATTGCTGTCATTGTTGGATAGGACAGAGAGAAATAGAGAGAGAAAGGGAAGACAGAGAGAGGTAGAGAAAGATGAAAAAAACTCGCTTATGAAGCGAGTTACCTACAGGTGGGGAGCCCTCAGAGGCTCAAACCGGGTTCCTTACACTGGTCCTTAGCGCTTTGCGCCATGTGCCCTTAACCCACTGCACTACCTCCCCCCCCTTCCCGGGTGAGAGCGTTCTATAGACATTTTCTCAGGGAAGTGAGTAACTGTATTCACGTGTCAACAACTATACTGCAAAACATTAACCCCCCCTCCCAATCAAATAATTAAAAAAATGTTTCATATGAGAATAAGAAGCCGGAGCAACCCTCTAGCATTTGTGATGCCAGGGGTTGAACTAGGAACTTCAGCATATTAAGTTTTGCACTTTAATGAATAAAACTTTTACTTTTACAGAAATTTGTTTAAAATAGAAACCACTAGTACAAAGTGCAAGGACCCAAGGAAAGATCCCAGTTCAAGCCCCCAGGTCCCCACCTGGGGGGTGATGGGGGGTGGGGGTAGGGGGGTGTCACTTCACAAACTGTGAAGCAGGTCTGCAGGTGTCTTTCTCTCCCTCTCTTTTTCCTCCTCCCCTCTTAATTAATTTCTCTCTGTCCTATCCTAAAAGTAAATAAATAAATAAATAAATAGGCCACAGGAGCTAGTGAATTTGGATTTGTAGTGCAGGCACTGAGCCCCAGTGATAACCCTGGAGGGAAAAGAGAGAGAGAGAGAGAGAACTACTATTTGAACTATTCAGTTTGATTTTGATTTTTGCCTCCAGAAAATTTTATAGGAATAAATTATTATTGTGCATTAATTTTCAAATAAATAGTGGATTTATTAATGATGTTATGATTAAATATGCAAAAAGTAAATAAAGTGAGTCCATTCGCTATTTTCATTAGACAAAAATATACTTATGAGGAGTTATTGAGGAAAACAATATTCTTAGTAAATATTAATATGAAAATGGAAGCTTAGTTTATATAAATATAATCAAAACATAGTGTCTTTGCTTAAGCTGCAATTAGAAAAAACTAAGAAAAATAAATTATTGTTACAAAAGTCAACACATTGATTATTTGGGGGGAAGAAAGCTGAGGATTATAATCAGGAAGAATGTATAGTTTTTTAAATGTAATCCATATTACATTTTCTGTTCTCTGTGGTTATATGGCTATTCATTTATCACAAACTTAATCCTGGTGGCAAGAAAAATAATATATATTATTTTTGAGCACTAGAATTATTGCTGGGGCTCAGTGCCAACACTATAAATCTACCACTCACGGTGGTTTCCTTCCTTCCTTCCTTCCTTCCTCCCTTCCTTTCTTCTTTCCTTCCTTCATTCCTTTCTATTTTTTATTTGACAGGAGAGAGAGAAATTGATAAGAGAGGGGAGATAGAGAGGGGGAGTGAAAGACTGACACCTATAGACCTGCTTCACCGCTCATAAAGTGTTTCTCTTGGAAGTGAGGGGGGAACGCAAACCCAGGTCATTGCTCTTAGTACTATGGACATTTAACAGGGTACATCATTGCTTGGGTCCTATATGTATATTTTTTATGGCTGCACATATAAATTTTTCTATATATTGATATTATAGAATTATTAAAATGTAAAAATACCTTTTGGCAAGAAAATACATCATCTTAAATTTACCTATATGTAATTCTGCCAACATTTTGTATCAATTTTATATTACAGCTATCAACTTTTTTGATAGTTTATTTATTTGATTATAATGAGCACACAGCCTGATTATATCTTACCTGTTAATCTACTTATTTCAGGTTGCATGCCTTCCCAGGGGAATATCTCTAAATTTATTCAACTGTTAATATTTTAGTTTCCTTTTTTTAAATTTTCTTTATATATATATATAACTTTTTTTAATATGTATTTATTTATTTCCCTTTTGTTGCCCTTGCTTTTTATTCTTGTTGTAGTCATTATTATTGTTATTGATGTCTTCATTGTTAGATAGGACAGAGAGAAATGGAGAAAGGAGGGGAAGAGAGAGAGGGGGAGAGAAAGACAGACACCTGCAGACCTGCTTCACCGCCCGTGAAGCGACTCCCCTGCAGGTGGGGAGCCAGGGGCTCAAACTGGGATCCCGCTGGTCCTTGCGCTTTGTGCCACGTGCGCTTAACCTGTTGCGCTACTGCCCGACTCCCAATATTTTAGTTTCTAACTCAATCATCACCTCATTTGTTCTAAAGGCAGAAAGAACATGAATTTTAACATCCTATTCCATTATTATGAAATCTACCACTATGTTTCAGTTTATTTATCAATAGATACTACTTACGAATACCTATTTTATATCAGTTGCTCCGATAAAAATCCAAAAATGAATGTAGACCTAGAAACTAAATAGGTTTTAAAACATCAGTTCCTTACTTTTAAGCAAAGTCTTTCTTTTCAGCTGATTTGATTGGGATATCATCCTCTATACATTCTTTTTAGGATCTGAGCATACAGTTAATGGGACAGCACTGAATAGCCTAATATAGTTCACTTAGTATTTCATAAACTCTTCAGGGGCATCATGCAGACTCCTAGTATAGCATTGTACAAATTTAATTATATGCTGGAAGATTTATCACATAAATTGCATGATAGAAACATAATAGATATGCTAGAATACCAGTCAGTCATGGCTGATAAAGTAACATAGTATGCTATTACTAAAAAATAATTTTTGAATTTGGTTTATAGATATGTAGTGCACAGTACACATTTCATTCATTAATAGAGACCTTATTCAGATGATCAAAGTCTTTAATTTTTTAAAATTATCTTTATTTACTTATTGAATAGAGACAGCCAGAATTGAGAGGGAAGGGGGTAATAGAGAAGGGAGAGAGAGAGAGAGTGTGACACCTGCAACACTGTTTCACCACTCGTGAAGCTTTCTCCCTGCAGGTGGGGACTAGGGGCTTGAACCTGGGTTCTTTAGCTTTGTAACATGTGTGCTCAACCAGGTGTGCCACCACCTGGCCACTGACCTGAGTCTTTTAAAAATAAATCTATAAGATAGCACTCAATTGACCACTTACTTGCTCTTGATGTTGACTCAGTGGTCTAGAGTGGACCAATCTTTCTGGTAGTTTTCGGTCTAGACCATGTCCATTTTCCAAACGAGACTCTCTGGGTTTATCAAACCAGTCTGTTTCCTCCCGACGCAAGTGATAGGCTTTGAAGATCAAGGAAATATCAAACATTGCAACTCCAATTAATACAGTGGATAGAGGATAGCACATGTTCTGAAGTACCAACATGCACCAGCTTGTTAGCTACTCATGCAACAAGCAACACAACTACCAATGGGATGAGATTTAACTAGCTAATATTACACCAAATGTAAAAGTGCTGAAAAAAATTTTTCCATGATATATATGCAAAACCAAATATGAAATCAGGAGCAAATAATGTATAATAGTGGTCAAATAAATGAACAAATGAATAGTTCTGATATAATTTTGTTCTACCTCTATTCATTAATTTACACTCCCTATCTCCTCCCATTACAAATCTAAGAAAAAAAATATATTAGTACTAGGACCTTGCACCTGTATAATGCCAGTGTTCCCAGAAAGGTCTGTTCATTTATTTTTCTGTAAGCTTCAGAAACGGGGTAAGAGATGACACAGAACTGCTCCACCATTCATGGAGCTTCATCTAGGCACCATGCATCGTGCTCGCATGTGCTTCTGGGACTCAATCCTGAAACCTAGTGCATAGCACAGTGTTAAGTTTATCAGGTGAGTTCTGTCTCACAGGAAAATGTGGAAAATTTATTTCTTAAGCACAGAAGCTTCTGTCACTTTTACACTAACCGGCTTGCACTATCTTTAAACTCTGATTTTTTTTGGAGAAAAAAAAGCCATTTCTATAATACATATACATACAAACAAGGATTCTAGGTATTATTGTAAGGATTAGGAGTGTTATAATCACCTAGAAGTCAATGTTAAAAGCACTTAATTGGCTTTTAAAATTAGATACAATAAGTTGTTTTTGAAGAGATAACTAATTTAGGAATTACATTGGCATTTACTGTTTCTTTTTCTTTTCTTTCTTTTTTTGTATTTATGATGAAATAATATCTAACATCTGAATATTTTTTTGAAAAGTGAAATCATACTTTAAGTTTATTCAAGTTCTTTTAAAGCATTATTTATTTATTTTGAATGATAAAAAATCTTATTTTAGCTAATACATAGAAGTTTGCTTGATATAAAGTGTTTCATTCTTCGCAAAACTTAACTTTAAGATACAATATTGTCTTACAAACAGCTGATTGAGCAATGCTTCAATTGTTCATCCAAAAGATTTGTTGCTAATTCTATCAAACTATGGTTTCCTAAAGCTTTAGCTCCCCACATGTTATCCTAGTCTTTTCCTTTCTATCTCACAATAGTTTTCTCTTGGGTCTACATCATGATTACCTTCTGTTTCAAAAATTCTTCCCATGACTTGTTTCTCAGGACACTACCATTATTCCCATGAACACTTGAGTTGCAAATCCATATAGTGCATACACTATTACTCACCTCTAGATCTCATGTGCTCTTGGTCAATGCTGGTGATAAATCATAACAACATTTCCCCCCCAATAAACATGGGATGACAGGTGGTGTGTCCTAATTCTATCAGTCTTTTTCTTAGTGGGTAGTGCACTTTTTGAATTTATTTATTTGTATTGGTGGACTGATGGTTTAAAGGAAATACAGTCATTGGTACATGTATAAAATTTCTCAGTTTTCTGCAAAACCCTCTCACCTTCAGCTGAGGTACTCTTCCACCATCATGCATGAAATGCAATGGTTCATATTTGGTATGTAATTGTATATGCACTTATCTGATCTTGACTACTAGATTTTTAACTGCTTGAAGGCAAGGCTATTATTGTGTTTTATATTCCTCAACACTAAGAACAGTTTCTTGTAAATGTTGTGACATTCAATATATATATATATGTGTATAATGAATGAAATATAGAAATTAAATATAGAAAAATAAGTTATCAGCTAGGCAAAGAATTTATATAAACTAACTATATTTGGATAATTTGAAATAAAAACTGAGTTTTTCCTTGAATCTCATAATGTCAATATTTGATATGGAATTTCATAATTTTAATTTGGCACAAATTAAGTAATTTATGGTAAATTATTTAAAGCAATACGTTTTTGGCTATATACATATTCATTATTTTATGAGAAGTATCTAAAAATTTAGCTAAATACTAGATTATTCATACACTCACATACGCACATGCTCTTTTGGCACTACTTTATTAAAAATGATCTGATTTTAATAAATTAAGTACTTGGCTATTTTAACCCTTTATTTCCCTTGAATATATAACTTTGCTACTTATATTTGAAATGCAAAAAAAAAATTGCCAACAGGGTTATGTGCTAGCACTACAATTCCACTGATTTTGGTGGTTATTTATTTATTTATTTATTTATGGGATAGAGAGAAATTGGGGTGGGGGGATAGCGAGGGAGAGAGAAAGATAGATACCTGCAGATCTGCTTCACCATTAGTGAAGCATCCACATTGCAGGGGAGCATGTCCTTTTATATGGTGATATATGCACTTAATCTGGAGGGCCACTGCCTGGCCCCAGAAATGCAATTCTTTAGGCTGTTTCCATGACTACATAATAAAAAGAAAGCATTATTTCAACTAGATCCAAATTTTGTTATTTTGGTTCTAATTCTGGTTACATTCCTTTATTGTCTTCTTACTTCTGACTAAAACTTATAGTTAAATTAGGATACCTACCAATATTTGCACAAGAATTTATAGATCAATTAACAATCTGTTTTTCTGTATTCAATTTGTCTTCAACATTTATAGCAAGCTGTATATAATTGATAATTTTTTATAACAAAATTGCTTGATTAATAATGGTAGAACTGCACCTTGAAGATTAACTTTTAGGGATGGGCAGTTGAGCACATGTTACAAAGCACAAGGACACAGGCTCAAGCCCCTGGTCCCCACCTGCAAGGGGAAAGCTTCATGAGTGGTGGAGTACTGCTGCAGTTGTCTCTCTTTCCTTATGCTATCTCCCCTTTGTCTCTCAATTTCACTGTCTCTATCTAATAAATAAATAAATAAATGTTTAAAAGAATTAACTTTTATAATAAAGCTATTTTCTGAGTTAGTTAAGTAACTTGTTGAAGATTAACAGTTCTCTTTTTTAGGTTTATGGCATTTTCTTGAAGATTTCAATGTAAAATAAAAGCAAACTGATTTTGAATCTAGCATTGTTCATAAGCAGGAGTTATATAATTTGCTTAATTTTATTCTGTACCAAATAGTGGTCAATATATATCTTAAAAGAATATATGCATATGTATAAATATATATATAATTTATTTATGTTTTTAGTAGAGTAGATTTAAAAATTTTTTAAATTATATTTATTTATTGGGTAGAGACAGCCAGAAATCAAAAAGGAAGCAGGAGATAGAGAGGGAGAGAAATAGAGAGACACCAGCAGCCCTGCTTCCCCACTCGCAAAGCTTTCCCCCTGTAGGTGGGGCCTGGGGGCTAGAACCCAGGTCCTTACACACCATAACATGTGTGCTCAACCAGGTGTGCCACTGCCTGGACCCCTAGTAGAGTAGATTTTAAAGAACATTTCCAGCAAAAATATTTGTGGTGGTAGAAATAACTGAGAATTTTCCTTAGCTTAGCTTAGCTTGGCTTCATTCTTCACCTGAGGAAAGAATTTCTTCTCTCCTCTATATTTACTAATCAACCATACATAGAATATTAAGTTGTGAACTTCAACATGATTATCATACATTTTAATTAAATTATGTATTTTAGTTAAAAATGATAAATCAAAATATGGGTTATATCATATACCCAAAAATGTTATTTTTATCTGTATGATACTAAATATCTTATTAGAAAGTTATACCTTTTGAATTTCCTAATTACCATTTAAATGCAAAGAATGTTTTAAGAAAAATATTTCCAAAAACTTAATTTTTAAGTTCCAAATGTTACAAGTTATGAGAATGTTCTGTTTCTCTTAATTTTTAAAGAATTTTATGACTTCAAAAGAAAGATACATCATTGCTCACCAGAAGCTATACACTTATGTGATAAACCAATTAATAATAATTTATTGGGAGTTGGGTGTAGTGCAGCGGGTTAAGCGCCATGTGGTGTGAAGCACAAGGACTGGCATAAGGATCCCGGTTCCAGCCCCTGGCTCCCCACCTGCATGGGAGTCACTTCACAAGCAGTGAAGCAGGTCTGTTGGTGTCTATCTTTCTCTCCTCCTCTCTGTCTGCCCCTCCTCTCTCCATTTCTCTCTGCCCTATCCAAAAACAAATACAAAAATAATAACTACAACAATAAAATAACAAGGGCAACAAAAGGGAAAATAAGTAAATAAATATAAAAAATTTTAAAAAGAATAATTTATTAACATATATTTTAAAATATACACAGTTTACATACGTATTATGTATGTAATTCAATTTGTTATAACTGTCCTAGTTCTATATCAACATGATCTTTGTCACTAAAATTATTTGCTTGCTTAATTTATATACATTTTAATTTAATTAGTTAATTCCATTCTAATGGATTACGTCTTAGAAACCATCTTTACATATTCCATGATTTTCTTTATATGCTACATGATGTCTTGCCATCTACTTTATTAAAAATGTTTTATACAATCTTTGATGACTATAACTATGTATTATAGAAATATTAAATCTGAAATAAAAGTCGTTAATATGACTGTATGTAAAGAAATGACACATTTTAGATTATCTACACAGATCTGTAAGTTTGATACCACACTGATAAAGTATGTGATGAAACTGAAGTTTTCATCTTCTCTCTAGGTATGTGAGTACCAAGCATATAACACATTTACATGCTTGGTTATGGCATAACCTGTCAATTATATTTTTAATTTTTACATCTGACTACTGAATAGTCTATCAATGCTTCTCTAGCCATTTATATGTCTATGTATGTGAAAAATGTAGTTTTGAAAAAGATACTAGAAATAGACTTTTAATAAAACTTCTGATTATCTATACTTATTCAATTAGACAAATACAAATAAGCATGAACAGGATACTTTAAATGAGTAACAAAAAAGGTGGTCAATTCAAATGCCTATAAAGAAGAAATCAAATCAGAAACTGATTAGTGAATAGGTCACTCCAGTGACTATGTTATTCTGTTTAAATCTAATATAAAATTTCTAAAATCATAATGTCATTCACATATAGAAATACATATGTTTTCATGAAAATACTTCACTCTGAGTCCTTATGCAAGATGTCAGATTTAAAATAGGGAATTCATTTTTCCCCCAAAAAATGTAAGTAATAGTTTCTTTTTTTTTTCTTCTTTGATTCCAGGACTCAAACCATATATACACTGGGCTATAAGTCACAGACGGATAAGGGTGGGGGGAGGAGAAAACAATCACGTTTTGTTCGAAACTCTTCACAACCTTATACCACTCTCCCCTCATCTTCAAAATTAGACATGCACTAGGTTTATTTCTAAATTTCTCACTGTTATATATGATTCAGTAACAATAAAAACACCGCAAACTAATTTTTAGTTAAATATGTATTTGTCTAAATTACTCATTCAGTGTGAGAATGAAGCAAAACAATGCAGAGCAAAAGAAATCTGATAATGCAAAAAAATAAAGTCAAGGAAAATATTAACTAAACAAACAAGAAATACTTCATTTCCAAACTTTAAATCAAAAGAATGTTTCACAGTTATTGGTAAGGCTATTACCAATATCATATGTTTAACTTTTTATTATGTAGTACAAAATATACAAATTTTTCAATTATGTTCATAGTAAGAGATAAAGCAGTAACATTTTATTAAGGAGAATTTTAAAGTATACATTTTATTTAAATCAAGGCCTTTCCCAATACGTCTTAAATAGAGAATATTCTTTCAATTAATGAACACAGATTTCACATAATGACTTAAGTAATTTAATTTTCTTACAGTCCAGAAGAATAGTACTTATGGATCTAAACATTAAAGGTTTCACAAACAAAATAAACTGACCAATAAATCTAAAATGCGTTTGAAAAGTGAAAAAAGCTCAATGAAAAACCTTTCAACAATGGTTTTTAAAGGATGACTATATTTTATTGACACAATTATTTAATAATGGTTTTTGAAAAGTAGACACCAAAGAAATCAATAACCAAGAAACAGAACAACAAAGAACAAACTAAAAAGAAATAAAGAAAAGCATGCTACAAAATCTATTCACAAGATAAATTTTCTGTTTACAGGAAATAAAATTGAAGTAAACATGCAAAAGACACACCAAGAAAAGAATACATCCTTGAAGAAGAAAAATTAAACATGCAGAAAAATGAGAGTTTGAGTTTTGAAAATAACAAAGTAGTTTGAGGCCCAATTTACCTTCACTGTCTGACATGGCATGTTGGAAGTCATCCATGATGAATGCTATGTCACGATCATAACCTCGAGTTCGTGATTCTTCTCTCATGTGTTGTTGTACTTCAGGCAGTGAGTGACTTGATCCAAACTGATCTCTGGTATCTGCAGATATTGGTGGCAAGGGTCCTGCTGCAGCCCTAGCCATTCCCATAGGTTGACCAACAGGACTGAGTGGACTTTCTTCTTCAGAGTTTTGGGCCACAATTGGTATTCTTCCTCTACTCTGATTAATTGGCAAACTTGTTGGCTTAGTTCTTCCAGAGGATGATGCATGACTGAAGGATACATCTAGAGCTTCAGCTTCTTGAGCTTTAAGTCTTAGGGAAGAACTGGAAGAATCTCTTTTAATTGATAAATCAAGCCCATAGACAGAGGAAGGTCGGGAAGAAGGTCTGGACCTGCTGCCACTACTATAGGGTTTATCTGCTTCATCCTGAAGAGCTGACCGGATGGTATTTCCTATTGTCCCCAGTCCTGTGCCAAGAGATGATCCCAAAAATTTTTGTTGGTCTGTAATATTTTTTCTGAGGCCAAAAGTGATATCATCTTGAAGAAGCCTTGCTCGGGAAGAAATGCCACCAATAGATGAGGTGCTGGATGACATATAAGTTGAATAATCGGGTTCAAGATCTCTACTTTCTTGAATTGGTGAAAACTTTGACATTTTAGGGTCAATTAGTGGTTTCTTATGCTTTGACTGCTTTTGATAAAGTATGGCTGCTGGCAGCTGTTTTGCTGCTTGTTTTTCAAGTGTGAGTCGACTAATGCTATACTTCTCAGATTTGGGGAAATGTCTATAGCTAGTATCGGCATGGTAGTAATGGGAAAGACCAGCAAGGTGATCTAAACTCTCTGCCCCTCTACGGAATTCCTGTTTAATTTGGTGTTTTAGAAGCTTTAACTCATAAGGATCCTCCATTGAGTCCTCCTCTGCTTTTACATAACTATGTAACCGAGAAGATGTCTGCAAAGGTGCTAGGAAATCTGTCACATCTTGTGACCTACGTGTCTCTGTAGTCCGAAGGAGACGGTCTGTTTTAGACAGATCTTTTTCATGAAGACTAAATGCAGTACTTAAAGATGCTGTTCCTTTGGTAATATCGCCAATGTCATCGATTAAAACATAATTTCGTGAAGTATGGTGGTCAATATCTGCATAGAAAGAATCTGCAGATATGCTCGATATTGGACTACTTGCCATGCTACTTCTTTCCTCCAACCCTATTCTCAAATCTAAGCTATTGTACTTACTACCAAGATGGGAAACAGCATAGGTAGTATCAGTAGAAACAGGTGCTATCATCAGGGGTTGATTGCGAATCACCTCATAGTTTGAAGTTATCTTGGGCTCTAAATACAGTGTTGTTTGCCGGGGCTTTTGTTGTATCACCATCATCTGTGATGGTAATTGATAAGAAGATTGTGGGGCAGGTGTAGGTTGAGCTTGAGGAGTGAAGGACATTGTTGCCACAGCTTGGAAAGTTGGTTGAGTCTGGTAAGGTGAAACTTGTTGATGGTACAAAGTTTGTTGTTGAAAATGGGACTGTTGGGTGTATGGGGTGGGTGCTTGGGTAGGAAGAGCAGGTGAAGAGTATTGGTATTGAGTATATGGACTTGTAGGAGGAACTAGCTGAGATTCTGTTTGAGTTTGTGGTGGTATAAATTGGCTGAATTCAGTCTGAGGGGCAGTTCTTGGCCGCTCTATGCCATGCTGACTTTCTATTCGAGTTGGTCTGGTGCTACTCACTTCACTGTCAGACATATAATCCCGATCCTCAGCTACACCTTGAAGATAGGCTCGCTCTCTTTTTTCTCTCTCTTTTAACAGTGCCTCTTTCCTCCTGTTAATTCCCATTTCCAGGTACCGTAACTTGGCATCAATTTCCTTTTCTTCCTCATCAAGTTCTGCTTGTTTCTTTCTAAGCTTTGCAGATTCCCTCTCCACAAGATCAAGCTCTCTGTCTATATCCTGGAGAATCTTGGCTCGTGCCATTGTGTTGGTTCTGCAGATTCTTCTCCTGGAAACTGTGCCCATTGTACTGTATGTTGACTGAGTTCCAGTGGCGGTCTCTTCGGGAGGTGGGTTTGGCAGGGTTCTTTTAATTTTTTTCTGGGAGCCAGATGGTGTCATGGTTTGAGAGCCTTTTGTCTAAAAATAAGTAAACAAAACACAGTATCTTAAAGTCAAGAAAAAAAAATGAAGCTCTCAAAACTTCATTGTTTCCATTTTAAACACAGCAATATCATATATACTATCATATATCAGTCTAATATGTAATTTCAAGTGTTGGTCACAAATGCAGTTAAGATAAATTTTTCTTTCTTAGTAAATTGATCATTTATTCAAATCAAGCACAGAGTTCATTGTTATTAAGGTACATATTTTAGCTAGAATTTTAAGGACTCTAAAATCCAACTTTTATCCCACTTACTACAAATAAAATAATCAATTTAATGTATTTCCATGATGAATTAAATATTAAAATATATATTGATTATGCTCAATTTTCATGCTTAGGTTCAAGTGTTTCATTCCATATTTCCCTTACTAATTTGACCTAGTAGAATGGTTATTATTCCTATTGCAATCATAAAATGTCTTTTCTTTTCTTTTTCTTCTTTTATTGTTTCCTAAAATAGGTAATCTGAAATAATCTCCTACTTAATCATTTGTATTAATCTTTGAGACTATTTGAGTCATATTTCTTTTAACTTTATTTAGTAATTTTAGTTCATTTTTAATGTTTCATCAACTTCCTACATGTTGAAAAGGAACTGACACAGAACTCACTAAAATAAAAAAAAGTATACTGTTAGTGAGTTGTCAAATATTTTCAGTTTAATTTGCATTTTAAAGAACATTTTGTCTTTTAGGCAATATTATGAAGAGTTTGAATCCTTGATCAGCCTTTCACAATTCATGAGACCTTTCAGTTCCTTAAACTACCTGATTTGTCTAAGGAATAAATGAGTTAATATAAATATCATCTACATCATCCCAAAGGATGGAGGGAAATAGAAGAAATTAATGTGATGTCCTGACTAATTATAATTTTAAAAAGCTTGATTTTCTTTGGCTAAAATGACTAGCATTGGTATTACTGTATTATAATGTACTTCCACTTTTATCTGAGACTCTTTTTTTATAGGAACTGTACCAGTTTGCAACAATGTACCAGAGTTCCTGTCCAGAGGACATAAAAACACTAATTTGAAAGATTATGCACTCCTATGTTTATAACTTGCATTACTTACAATAATCAAAATAGAGAAGCAATCTAAATGCTCAACCACAGATGACTAGATAGATATAGTAGTGATGACATATGCACTCATTGGAATACTATTCTATTATCAGGAAAGATAAGATTGTATTATTTGGGACAAAATGGATAAAATTGGAGGTGACTGTGCTCAAATTATTACTCAGATAATAAGTAAAGAGATGAAGGACAACCATTAGATGGTGTCACCCATAAGTGGAACATAAGCAAACAGACTTGCAAAAAATAATAAGACTTCACATGTGGAATGACAACCCTTCAGCTTCATTACTCGGGTGAGACCTTTCCTTTTATAGTACACTCTAATTTTATCTCAGGTGGTTCACTTTCTAACAAAGTCCCAAAACCTAGATATACACCAGTTTCTGTGAGAGAGAGCTTATGTTCACACGTATCCATAAACTACTGCAAAATATATACCTGAAAGCAGAAGTACACTAGAGTTTGCAGTGAGTACCCCCCTAACACTTCCTCTCCACTATTCCAAGCTTTGGGTCCATGATTGCTCAACAATTTGTTTGGCTTCTTATGTTAACTCTCTTTTCAGTCACCAGATGCCATCAGGATGCTAGCCAGGCTTCCCTTGATTGAAGACCCCACCAATGTGTCCTGGAGCTCAGCTTCCCCAGAGACACACCCTACTAGGGAAAGAGAGAGGCAGACTGGGAGTATGGACCGACCAGTCAACGCCCATGTTCAGTGGGGAAGCAATTACAGAAGCCAGACCTACCTTCTGCAACCCTCAATGACCCTGGGTCCATGCTCCCAGAGGGATAGAGAATGGGAAAGCTATCGGGGGAGGGGATGGGATATGGAGATTGGGTGGTGGGAATTATGTGGAGTTGTAACCCTCCTACCCTATGGTTTTGTTAATTAATCCTTTCTTAAATAAAAAAAAATTAAAAAAATAATAAAATAAATAAAATAATAATAATAATGTAACCAACACGTCTCTCAGATTTTGAGAACTATAGTGTTTATCGGAGAAGGTGGCACAGGACCTTTGTGTAGGTTTGAAGACTTACACTCAGGATGTACGAGTATGGAACTATACCCTAGTAACCTTATAATTTTGTATAAACACTGTTAAGTCACTACTAGTATATGTAAAATAATCTTTAAAAAGGACTTGATTATCAACACCATAAGTAATTTCTAGATTGAGTATTTAACCCTAATGTCAGTATAATGTAATATAAAAATTTAGAACTCTTGGAGAATGAAAACAACAACAAAAAATTAATACATTCTAGAATTGATTAAGAAATGTTTAAAAGAATGTCTATCATGATTAATCATGATTATAAGTGACAAAACAACAATGGAGAAAAATTTTGGTACTTAATTAGATATTTTTTGATGACCAACTCTGTAAAATTACTATTATTGTAAAAATAATTTGTAAAATTTTCAAAAGTATTATACTATAATCATATCTTTATTTCTCTATTCAAAAATATTTAAAAATCAGTATGCAAAGGAAGAGAAAGTCCTATACAAAATCAGACATTGAAAGGACCTAGAATAATCAATTCTGATAATAATGCCATTAATAAGCAAAAAAAAAAAAGCCTCAGGTTGTTGTTAAAAAAAAAACGTTTAGTTTAAAAAAAAATGTTAAAAAAGCCCCAACTTGTTAGTTTAAATAACGATCTTCTCCCAAGGAGTCCATCTGTATTACATACTTATACAGCAAATTAAAGTTCTTTCTTGTTCTGAGGTGTTCAAGTGTAATTGAAAATAGTAGTATCTATGTTATATGGAAATATTATCCTGAGGACATCAACTTATACATGTGTATTACAGTTCCTGGACATGAAAATTAAAGTGACCATGTTTTTCAATTAAAATACCATGAAACAGTTTAATAACCATCTCCACAAACCAAAATACTAAATAAACAATATCATTATTGCTATGAAAAGATGATTAATTTATTGAAAAATTACAGACATCTTGTTTATTAATTCCTACATGTGATTTATAGTTGAACAAATTAAAGTATTATTCTCTAATTATTCTCTAATATATATATATATTTTTTTTTTACCAGAGCACTGATCAACTCTGGCTTATGGTGGTGTGGGAGATTGAACCCAGGTCTTTGAAACCTCAGACATGAGAGTCTCTTTGCATAACCATTGTGCTATCTACCTCTGCCCTTGTTGTAATATTTTATTAGTGATAAAAATTAAGAAACTAACCTATTGGGTTAGTAGCAACAAGACTCCAAAAATAAAATAATATAGCATATTTAAGAGTCACAAACAAAATATTTCCCAAATTAGTATAGAACCCAATGTTTTCCAATTAAAATTGATAAAATATATACCTTAAAGCAAAAGTGCACAATACAGTCAATAAATAAAGCAAGCAAGTATAAAGACCTAAAAAGACACCTTAAAGTACCTAATGAAAGGAGTCCTGAGATTTCCACACAGACATGATGGGCCTAGACCTCTAACAGATCCCTTTCTCCACTGTCACTGGTTATCTCCACCTGGAACTACATAATGGACCCCTTTGTGGGCCCCTATAGGACCTTACCCTTAATGTGGATCAACAGTGGTAAGGAATGTTCCATTCCTTACCTCCAAAGAGGTTGGACAACATACTCTTCCTACTACCCGAGATAGGTCCTAAAATTAGTGCAGCCTGGAATATTCCTAGCCATGACAACAGAATGTGAGCTCAGACCTACAGGGATGCAGAGGCTACATAGGCTCCTGTGCTGAATACGGGCCCCAGATGAAAATCGATGGGATTTACAGTTAACAATATGTATATACTTTCCTCTTATTTGGGTGCTACTCTCTTCCCTGATACAACTTTCTAGACCTTTTTCCAACTATGACACCATCTTCCCAGACAATAACTTGGGCCCACCTACATATTAGATGTCATGTGCAGGCAAAAAGTAAAGTCCTGGGCCTCTTGGACTATACTTAAAATCTTCACCTGCAATATTCTTGACTTTAGGTTTATGATTAGTTAACAATTTTTTCTGCTTTATATCTTAACTCTTTTTCAGCCACCAGGTTCCAGATGATACCATGAAGACAACCTGCCTTCCCTGGGCAGCGGACCCCACTATGTGCTTTGGAGCCCTGCCTCCCCAGATGCCTGCCCCACTAGGGAAAGAGAGAGACAGGCTGGGAGTATGGATCTACATGACAACACCCATGTTCAGCGGAGAAGCAATTACAGAAGCCAGACCTTTCACCTTCTACATCCCATAATGATTCTGGGTCCATACTCCCAAAGGGATAAAGAATAGGAAAGCAAGTTATCAAGGGAGGGGATTGGATATGGAGCTCTGAGGCTGGGAATTGTGTGGAACTGTACTACTCTTATCCTATAGTCTTGTCAATATTTCCATTTTATAAATAAAATTTTTAAAAGATTAAAAAATTGACAAAACAACATTCAATATTTCATCAGCTGTCACTAAGATGCACCTCTTGTTCCTGTTTTGTTTTTTTATGAAAGTCATTGCTCTTGGGTCAAGCAGCCAAGCAAAAATCTACTTTCTACTTCACTAGACAGAAGTATTAGAGATGTCAGTCTGTGCAATACTTACTGCCTTATATTTCCTGGGACATCTCAAGGAGGTTAATTTTCTTTACTTTCCTAAAATCTGCACAGAGTATTTTAGTAGCCTATCTTAAAAGTTTCTTATGGTGAACATTTTAGTATATATTAACATGAATTTCTCCTTTCTCTGTCTTTCCCACTCCCTTTCCCTACTCCATTCATTCCTTATTTCTTTTATAACATTAAATCATAGTTGCACTGAAAAATTGGAACATATGTTAATTTGATATAACTCAGTATAAAGGCTACAGTATGATTTTAGCAAGATAGCTAGTTTGGATGGTGTGCCTGCTTTGTCATATGCATGACCCAGGTTCAAGTCAAACCTCCACTGGAAGAAGCTTCTTCAGTGCTACGGTTTCTTTCCCTCAGTCTCTCTGTTTCTGTCTTTCTATCTGCAAGAAGCTAACTATGAGTGATACCTCAATGATTACAAAAAAAAAAAAGTCATAATGCGTGCACTCTTTCCTGTATGATAATTTGATTTACTCAACCATCCCATTCATTTTAGAGGAATATTTGTTTTCCTTAACAAATTTCACCAGAAGAATGGCTCAAACTGTTTTAGTGAAATAAGTTCTTTCTATGATTCATTGTAGTCTAAATGACAGATGTAGAACTAAAAGAAGTTTCCCATCTGCACACTGTTTTGGGGGAGGGGTTTCTGTTATTTTGAATATTTATAAATATAGCTATGAAATATATATCAGTACAATTCTTTATAACAGCTTATTCTTTCCATTATAAGATAGCCATATTGGGTATTATATGTTAAAAATGCGTATGTGTTGAAAAGAACTAACTGCCTTTTCATATGAAGCTAAAAGTGAAATTTGTAAATTATCAAATATTTTTACACTTATACCAAATGTGATATTTCATTTAAATGAAGACAGAATGAATTATAAATTAAAATTCTGTGCCACAATTGGAATGATATTATTTAATGGCAAAGAGTATTTCTATGAATCAATCTTTTTGCTATGTAAAAGCTGACAAAACAAATTTTATTTTGAAATTATAGAATCCTTTATAAATAAAGCAGACAGAAATGCTTAATGAAGAAACAGTTGCTTTGATTAGTTAAAAAAAAAAAAGCATTAGGTTTAGGCTCTATCTCTTGTAGTAGTCTATACTCCAGCTCAAATATAATCCCTAGATGATAAGCTAGGAAACAGGGTATGTGGAAAAACTATAAATATATTAGAACTGATAGATAACATAGAACAACCAAATGCAACAATAGAAGAATAACTGTTTTATGTGCATTGTTAATCATGTCAGAAGTTGATCATAAATCAGATCACAAAACATGTACCAATAAATATAAAAAGATGAAATAATGCAAAACATATTTTATGACTATCATAGAATGAAGCTAGAAATCCTTAAGTAAAGGAAAACTAGAATTTGCAAACATGAAGACATTAAACAACACATTTTAAACAGAGAATTTAAAAAGAAAAAAAATGAAAGAAATGAGAAAATGATTTAAGACAAAGAAAAATACAAGATACCAAAACCAATGAGTACGGTGGAAGCAGTAATGTATAATTAAAAAGGAAAGATGTAAAAAAATAAAATTAGGGCCAGGCAGTGGCCAAGATAAAGCACGTGTTCCCATGCATCAGGACCCAGGTTCAAATCCCCAAGCTCCACCTGTGGGGGAGAAGCTATGAGATTAGTAGAAAGTGCTGCAGCTGTCTCTCTTCTTCAATCCCCCCCCCTCTCTTGTCACACTTATCTATTAAATATTTTAAATATTCACTGCATGACAAATGTGAAAACATGGGTTGTTTTTTGGCTTTTCATAAATTTTACAATTTCACATGTTATTTAGGGGGTTAACAAACACAACTGCGTGCAATTAACCAATAGCACTTAAACTTAACGTGTTTGTGTGTGTGTGTGTATTAGCATAGCTAGATAATTTTGAAAATTTAATTATGCTCTTTTTCCTTTTTATCCTTACTATAAGAGACAATAGTTAGGGAAGCTTTCTCCCTAGTTAATGCCATAAATTCAGCTCCACGCCAGATTCAAAATCTGAGGTGCTGGATGGTAGCTCACCATCAGACTGTACGTATCACCATGTATTAGGACCTGGGTTGAAGCCTCTGGTCCTCACTCACAGAGAGAAGATTCAAGGGCTAGATGGTGGCACACCTGGTTGAGTGCACGTTACAGTGCTCAAGGACCCGGGTTTGAGCCCCCTGGTCCCCACCTGTAGGGGGAAAGCTTTGTGAGTGGTGAAGCAGTGTCACAGGTGTCTCTTTCTCTCTTCCTCTCTGTCACCCCTTACCCCCTCCATTTCTGGCTGTCTATTTCCAATAAATAAAGACAATAACATTTTAAAAATATATTTATTTATTGGATAGAGACAGACAGAAATTGAGAAGAAAGGGATGTTACAGAGCAAGAGCAACAGAGAGACACCTGCAGCACTGCTTCATGACCTCGCAAAGCCAGGTCCTTGCGCATTGTAACATGTGCGCTCAACCAGGTGCGCCACCACCCAGTCCTTAAAGATAATAACATTTTAAAAATCTTTTTTAAAAAGTAAAAAGTGGAGCAGTGCTGCAGTTGTCTCTCTTTCACTCTTCTTCTCTCTATCACCCTCCATCTTATTCTGTCATTCTCTGTCTAAAAGAAGGAAAAAAGGAGAAAAATGCCCACTAGGAACGGAGGAACACTATAGGCACTGAGCTTTAGTGATAACCCTAGAGGTAAAAAAAAATCTGAGAAATTTGCTAAGTGACCATTTTGTAGAGTCTAAAGTTATATTCTACTCCTGTGTATTCATATTTAAAGTCTAACTTGGATAGCAGTGGCAATGATAGGACTTTTCAGTGTCATGCCTTTGGATTTTACATAAAGTGTTATTATCCAAATTTGACAAAAACTGGAGGGCTTTTCTTCAACTATTTACAAAATAGTTGAAGAAAATATTTCAAACATTTTCCCTTCAAATATTTACAAAAATTTAGACTATAATTAGGCAGTCTAAAATGATGAATTTGTTTTAAAGGATTAAAGGAATATAACATAAAAGGATTAAAGGAATATAACATATCAACTCTTATGTACTGTAAAGTGTACTTACTAACTAGAAGGGTATTTAAGTGAGACTAGTGCTGATGGCCAAAGGTGAGAAATATATTACTTCTAGATTTTACAGTTTAATAGAAAGAAAACTGCTATGTGAGAATTCATATATACTTTGTTACTAATTGTTACATTCAACATTTTATTTTCTTGGTTATTTAAGGGAAACAAGATGCTTAAACAAGATAATTTCCTGTTTCACTTCCATTTATCTCCCAATGTCAGTTTATTACAGAACTTAAAATCATTCTTTCTAGTTAACTACTGTGAAAATTTATTTGTGCAGTAGACATATATTGCTTTTAGTAAGACAGAAATAAAGCCTGAAGATCAGTAGGTATGGAGAGAATCAAACAAAATAATTTTAAAAACACTGACATAAATTTAAGGATATAAAAACATGATAGCCAATGATTAAAATAACAAATCAGTTCACTAAAAAATGAATATAGTTGTTTCTTTTATTTTCTCACTTCTGTGCTACTTTGCTTATATACTGCTGCTAGGCTAGGATATGGAACAAACATGATTTGCTCTTCAGGGGGAACATCATTTACAGTTATATTTTCTTTTGTCAGGAGACTGTGACATTTCTGTATCATAAAATGTCTCAAATATTTATGTATGCAGTCTGAAATAAAAATAAAAATTCACAAGATATAACATATAAATTTATCCCAAAACATAAGTATGAATCAAAAAAGTAAAACAGACCTCTCTGCTTTCTTCTTAGCACTTCATTGATTTACTTATATTCATAGGAATGAAATATTAGGGTTCTGAACTGCTACTGTCTGTATTTGTTAGAGCAATAGATCATTAAAAATTTAAGAAATGATTCAATGATGGCCTATGAAAGTCTGAAATATGTCATTATTATTAGCAATGTGAATTCTTATCAAATTACTGTGAGATAATATAAGTATTTTATATTAAGACACTTGAAATGCCCTGAAAATCACAGGGATGCTTATCATTTCTTGTTTGATTTTCTTACTAATTGATCACCCCTTGACCTAGAGCACAAATCTTGGAACATGACCTTAAAATAGTCTACAAAGCTTGAACTTATTGACTGCTATGTATTTGAGTGAGCATCTATAGGCATTGTTTCCTATTATGAATGAAACTGACTGAACTCTCCAGAATGGAATTATTTTCTAAACAACATTGTTTTGTTAAAAGTAATACTATGGCTTTAATGTAGCATGAAACTATACTTTGTAATCTTATAATCTGGTAAACCCTTGGTAGTCACAAATAAATAAATAATAACTTTATAATCTAGTAGATATAATCTGGAAAAAAATATTTTCATTTTAATAGCTATAACACATCTAAGAGATTCATGCACATGTATTCATGTCAAAAATGAAAATCAATGTTCTGATAAATATTTTACTATATATCATAATTCTTACAATTTGCATAAATTACAATGTTAAGTAGTAATTTCAGTTGGGGGTAGAAAGAGTTAAATGCCTAAATCATACAATAGCCTCTATGTTTTAAAACTAAACAATGTGGTAAGAGTTGTGTTCAGAGGAAAACAAAACAAAACAATAGAGACTGGCTTTTCCTTTGCCATGATAACATAAATAACATAAATCAATATATCAGAAATCAACATTAGTTATAACGTAGTAAGATTTACCCATGTAGTTAAAATGCAAACTCTACAGTTTCTGTATTTTTTTCAGATGCTTAATCATTCACTTGAGAAAGGTGAACGGAAAATTGGTTTCTGATCTATTTATGATTATTATTTACTTTCACAAAAGTATTATTCATTGTCCTTTCTAAAGCTAATATTGTATTTGCTATTTCAGAAAATGTTTTCAAGCAAAATGACTTGAATAGTATTTCCATAATCTAACATACTAATTTCTTACCCTGTTATCAGTCATTAAGGTTAATATTCACAACTACTTGAGTTTTAATTCTTTATAGCTTGCTATTAATGTGAAAAGGAAATATATAAAAATTCCCTTTGTAGGGGAGTCTGGTGGTAGCGCAGCGGGTTAAGTGAACGTGGTGCGAAGTGCAAGGACCAGCATAAGAATCCTGGTTCGAGCCCCAGGCTCACCACCTGCAGGGGAGTCACTTCACAGGCGGTGTCTATCTGCACGTGTCTATCTTTCTCTCCCTCTCTGTCTTCCCCTCCTCTCTCCATTTCTCTCTGTCCTAACAACGACAACATTAATAACTACAACAACAATAAAACACAACAAGGGCAGCAAAAGGGAAAATAAATAAACAAATTTTTAAAAATCCCTTGGTTATTTATAGTTTTAGGCTAAACCTCCCCATTTTATTTAGCCAATTTATTTAAGATCAGATTTACCTTATATACTTGTTCCAACGATCTGATTCAAATTATACATATAATACAAGGTACAGTAGAGTGCCAAAAAGGAAACCTTGTTAAATAGTAAGAACTCATTAGATGGAAACAATAACAAATTAAATGCAATTCCTACTAATTCAAATTATGTCCCCCCCAACAACAACAACAAAAGAACAGGTTTTAGTGAAAATTTGTTTGGAACCACAAATTGTGAAAGCATTCCTGAGAAAAAGAACAAGAATAGAGTCATAATCCTTTCTGGTCTTAAACTATATTATATCTTGGTTAAAGGACATTGGTAGTCAATAGTTTCCACTGCCTTGAGAAGAAAATAGGCATCTTGGTTTCATATACATATATATATATATATATATATATATATATATATATATATACATGTACATATACACTTGTACTTCACTCAGCATATCTGATTCATTATTATTTACTCTTGTCTCCTTTAATGCTTCTGCCAGAACACTATACTGTCATTTTTTTCTGAAATTGCTAAGATACACATGACTTTATCTATTAACCACCAGGTCTCATGTCTGTCTGAGAAAAAACACTTGATGGAGTCATGACATCCACCAGCCCACACATCTGATGTCTTCACACAAGTGAGAAATCATCAGCCTGTCTACTACTCTCAATAGTGTAACAGACATGTAATACCATTCTCTTTTTTCTTTTTCTTTCTCCCTCCCTCCCTCCCTCATTCCCTCTCTTTTTGTTTTTGCCTCCAGGGTTATCACTAGGGCTCAGTGCCAACACTACAAATCCACCTTTCCTGGTGGTCATCTCTCGCTCCCCCCCTTTTTTTCTTTCTACATCATTTTTATTTGGCAGGACAGAGATAAAATGAGAGGGAGGGGGAGATAGAGATGGAGAGAGAAAGACAGACACCTGCAGACCTTATTCACAGCTCATGAAGTGTCCTCCTTGTAGGTGAAGAGCAGGGTTTTAACACGGGTCCTTGAACCTAGTGATGTGTTTGCTTAGCAGAGTGTACTACCTCCTGGCCCCCCATTCTCCCTTATCTTCTTTCATTTTCTAAGTACTTTTAGGTCTACAACTTCCAAATCAGAATCCATATATGGAAATCCCATACTGTGTTTTCTCTTTTTGTGCACACACACACACACAAAACAATAACATATTGGCATAAAAATTGACATCAATTTCAGTGGAATAAAACCAAAAGTCCCCAAATAAATCATCATATATACTCAATTAGTTTATGATAAAGGAACCAAATAATAAAATGAGAGAATCTCCTTAATAAGTTGCATTGGGAAAATTGGCAGTCATCTGCAAAAGAATGAAAACAGATCAGTATCTTATACTATGGACAAAAGTGAATTCCAAGTGAGTTAAAAAGCTAAAATACACAGAATAAAACACTATAATACAGTCTTCAGGGATATCTTAGGAGAGTCAATTCCAACATCAAATGAAAGAAAAATAATAACAAACAGAATTTTATGAGACTTAAAATCTTCTCCATAGAAAAAGAAACTATAACTAAAACAAAATCGCAGAAAATATTTGTACAATACCCATTTGTCAAAAGGTTAATGTCCAAGATATATAAAGAACTCATAAAATGGAACAACAAAAAAGTAAATGGCCTACTAAAGATAGGGAGATGAGCTGAACAGACATTTTACCAAAGAGGACATGGGAATGACCAACAGGAAAATACATCATTATCATTTATTAGGGAAATTAATATCAGAACAATGAGATACTATCTGATACCTATGACAATGACCTATATGTAAAATGATCTTGCAATGGTGGGGAGAATAAGACTCTTTTATAGAGTTAATAGGGATATAAATGGATCCAACCTTTATGGAATACAGTTTGGGGATTTCTCATGTCACCAAAAATAGACCTATCATATGGCTTAGCAATTCCTGGCTACCTATCCAAAAAATACAGAATTGCTAATCCAAAAGATTTTGCTCATACATATGTTCATTGCAGTGCTATTCACAACAGCCAATACATGAAAACAACCCAAGGGTCCAATGACAGATGAGGGTGAAGATGTACTATGTGTACACAATAGGATACTATTCATCTGTAAGATAAAACCGTGCATTGTACAATAATATGGATATAACTGAAGGTGGTTATACAAAGTGAAATAAATCAGAAAGAGAAAGGAAAAAATAAACAGCAAAGTGAATTTGCTTACTTGTGGAATATAAACAAAGCCAAGAAACAATGTCAAATAAAGTGAGATTCTGATACAGAACTGAGTTAATCAAATCGTGTGAGAGTATAGGGGAAGGTGAAATGGGCAGTGGGAGAGAGATACCGGTAGCTAGGAGGTAGGCATTAGAGGTGAAGTTTTACTCCTGAAACAAGAATAGTTTTATAAAACAAATTTATCTCAAAATGATTTTCCTGTTTTTACTCACATTTGTATATTTCCTTCAGTCTCTAAAACAGTACTTTATATATTAATTTTAAACCAGTAGAATTTTAAATAGCATCATCTTAATTATAAAAAGATACATCAGTGGAGAAGATATTAATATTGAAGGTAAGAATTATGGGGGGGGCAGTGGAGCACTTGGTTAAATGTACATATTAAGCTCAAGGACATACACAAGGATCCAAGTTCAAGTCCTAGGCTCCCCACCTGCAGGGAGGAAATGCTTCACAAGTGGTGAAGCAGGTCTGCAGGTGTCCATCCCTCTCTCTTCCTCTCTATCTCCCCCTTCTCTCTCAATTTCTTCTTGTCCTAGTCAATAAAATGGAAAAAATGTTGGCTTCAAGCCTCAGGGCTTGAAGCAAAAAAAAAAAAAAGAATTATAGGAATAGGAAGAGTGAGGCCTTTTGTTATTTACAAAGCTAAATTTTGATATGTTAATCATATGATGATTTATTTTATACTGTGTGTTATATAGTTATCCATGCCATATAAAAGTTTATTTCATCATAGTTAGTATTCATTTATATTTTATATATTTGATAGGACAGATAGTAGTTGAGGGTAGAGGAAGAAAGAATTATATTATATTATTATAGTATATTATAATTTACTGTATTATAATACTGCTTTTATTACAATAAAAGTATTATATTATAGTACTGCTTCAACAATGATGAAGCTTCTCGTGGAGGTGAGGGACTAGGATTATGAACTCAGGTCCTTGAGCACTGTAACTTGTGTGCTTAACCAGGTGTACCGCCCAGCCACATCAAAGTTAGTTTTATTTATTTTTGCCACTGGGGCTTTTTTTGTGCCACTATAATTCAGTAGCTATTGGAGGACCCTTTTTTTTTTTTTTTTCAAAATTTAATATCAGATAGAGATAGAGGGCAGAGATGATAGGGGAGAGAAAAAGAGGGAGAGACGCAGACACCACAGCCTCACCCCATCAGTCATGAAGTTTTCCTAGTGCATTTGGTTTGGGGGCTTGAAATCTAATCCTTGCACATGATAAAGTGTGTTTTCTACCAGGTGGGCTATCTGGCAGCCCCCAAATTAGTTCTAATGGGCTGATTTCTTACATTGCTTTTCTGATGAATAAAAAGTAGCCTTTAAAATATTATTATTTGAATTTAACTTGGCCATCATAGTTGCTTTTTAATCTGCATATTCTGATAAAAATAAAATTGGTAGAAATAAGGCTTCTCAATTTAGGTTATGGAAATTGCTCTCAAAAATAGACATTAAAGAGTTCCAAAACTTAAAAATAGGTATCAAAAACAGCAATCAGAAGCAAAACATTCTTGTAAAAATAAAATGAAAAAATACCATCTGTTTTGCGAAAAGATCTTGGCATAAACTTTACAACAAAATATATTTTTTAAATATTTATCTATTCATTCCCCTTTGTTTCCCTTGTTATTTTATTATTTTGGTTACTATTATTGTTGTTATTGATGTCATCATTGTTGGATAGTACAGAGAGAAATGGAGAGAGAAGGGGAAGACAGAGAAGGGGAAGAAAGATGAGACAGACACCTTCAGACCTGCTTCGCTGCTAGAGAAGCGACCCTGCTGCAGGTAGGGAGCCGGGAGCTTGAACCGGTATCCTTAGCCAGTCCTTGCACGTTGCGCAACGTGCGCTTAACCTGCTGCACTACTGACAGACTCCCACAACAAAATAGTTTAATAAATAATTTGCCTACTACAAAACAGTAAAAAATTTTTAAACAAATCTAGAGTAGAACAATATAGCTTTAACATTTCATAGCCCATATATTTTGAAGACCATGTAAAGGTGATAACATTTTAAATAAAGCTCGTTTTAGTACAAAAAGTAGTGTATCGGGGGCTGGGAAGTAGCGCATATAATGCGAAGTGAAAGGAACGACGGCAAGTATGTCAGTTCAAGTCCCTGGGTCCCCACTTGCAGGGTGGTCACTTCACTAGAGGTGAAGCAGGTCTGCAGGTATTTATCTTTCTCTCCCTCTTTCTATCTTCCCCTCTTCTCTCAACTTCTCTCTGCCCCATACAACAACAACAACAACAAATGGGGAAAAGTTGGCCTCCAGGAGCAGTAAATTTGCAGTGCCAGCTACAAGCCCCGGAGGCCAAAAAAAAAAAAAAAAAAAAAGTGTAACAAAGTGCTATTTCTGAAATATTTTTCTTCAATGACAAAATCATTAAAATGTTGTCTTTTAAGGTGGATGCATTTTGGAATGACATAGATTACATTACCACTCCAAATTCTTTGAATTTGCACTGCTATTTCTCCCAATGGATATTACTCCCCTACCCCCACCTTGACTTTGTAGACATCATGCTTGACTAACTTTCTTTCCTGAAATTAATGATCATTTGTGATAATGATATGAATTAGTCTCCTATATACAAGAAAAGAGGATAGGCCATATTTTACTACTATGGAAACTCCACATATATGATGCTAGAGATAAACTATCAGCATATATAAAAATATATGCCAGGGAGGGAGGGGGAGCATAGAACTGTGGTAGTGTGTGCAGTGTGGAACTACACTTCTGTAATATTATGATCTTGAAAACTATTATTGAGTCACTAATTAAAAAATTTAAAAATAATAGTTATGAGCCATTTGACAAAATGATGCTTTGCCATGTAGTAAGACATCTGTTTGTCATCTAGAGCTACTCTCAATCTCTTGATTTCTTATGTTGGAATATGTTAATTTGTGCAATGATTCCTAATTTTATTTTGTAAAAAAAAAATAAATTCACGGGAAGGTATGCCAAAATAACCAAATGATGACCCCAAAGTAGAAGACAACAATAAGATGAAAAAAAAATACTAGATTTAATAAATTTGAAAGTTAAGTTTGATTCATTATAGGAATGAAAGAAAAAGAGAAGAGAATAAAAGAAAACTAAAAATTGAACACAAAAAGGTGTTGATGAACTGAAAGTCATATCATTCCCGAATTAGTCAATTTCACTTTTTATTTTTAGACAGTCTAAATTAGACATCTTCCTACATACTGAGATACAGTAGTGCATATAACTAACAAGCACAAATCCCACCCATAAGGACTGCTGGGGAAAACACAAGACATTACAAAGGAGCACATACAATATTTCTGATGGTATGTGATACGTGAAAAAATCAAGATGAATGTATTGATGGAGTTAGAGAGGTGGGTGGTCTTAATCAGAAAATGCTATTCAAATAAATGTAAAACTTTAGAAAAGTGAAATACAAAAGTTTTTGAGAAGCATCATTATGTATTCCACAAAATATGGAAACACATGGCCATCAGGAAAATTTGAAAATTACTTCTCCGTACCCATAAGGAAAAGCTTTTTTGATGATAGTTGGCAAGTTTCTTTAGAGGAAATACAGATATAGACTAATGTCAACCTGAGAAATGGACTCACTGTTACTGCATATCTGAAAGGTTACAAATGTTATTTCATTCAAATACTAGAAATAGGTATTTGATCATTTTTACACAAGTTTCTATTCATTTTTGTGACAGTCATACATTGTTTGAATTGATGAAGAATTCTACTTCAAAAATTAGAAAATCTTTGTCTACAGCTGTCTTTCTGTAGAAAACATTCTACTTACTGTGATCTTCTTTAATTTTTTTATTATAATGATTGACAAGACCATAGGATAAGAGGGGTACAATTCCACATAATTCCCACCATTGCTGTGACTTCCTTTCATTTTTTTTTGCTGTGACCTTCCAATACCTGCTTAAACATATTATTGTATAGTTATATGTAAGTAGAAATATTTACTTCATGAGAAGGAATAAATTTTGATGTACAGTTGTATCCCAGAGCCAACCAAAGGACTTAAGATAAGATGGGATATTTACTTTCCATCTTATTCAGATTCAAATATTTTAAATTGTAAAGGAGTACAAATTGCTAGATAAAATTGATTATTATCTAAAGGATACCTACTCACTACATAAATACTATCAAAATATAATTTAGTTTGTAGGTCTGCAGTATGATATGAGAGTCATATGGTCTGGTAAAAGAAATTATTCATTTCATACAAAAAGAAATATAGCATAACTAAATAATAAAATATCTCAGATATGCCTGACTCTATTTATATCCACTGTGCTAGTTTTAAGTTTATATTAATTAGTGTTAATTATAACCAACTGATTGTATGAAAGTGTTTTAGGATAAGGCTTGAAGTTTAAAGTAACAGTAAAATAGTACCTAGATATACCTCTAATTTGGAATTTTTGCATCAAATATGTGACCAAATTTCCAAGATGGTAAATACTTAAGAATGATTTCATGCCACAAAATGGAAATCCTATGAAGTGAAAAGCAAATAATCCTTAAATTTCTGATGTTCCCATTGGCAAAACAAATGTTTTGAAATTCCAGGAAGGTAAACTTTTATCCACTAGCAAGAATTTTTTTTTAAATTTTTTAAATTAAAAAAATTTTTTTTTTGTTATTGGATAGAGACAGAAAGAAATTGAGAGAAAAGGGGGAGATAGAGAGGAAGAGAGACAGAGAGACGCCTGCAGCCCTGCTTCACCGCCTGTGAAGTGACTTCCCTACAGGTGGGGAGCCAGGATCCTAACTGGTCCTTGCGCTTTGCACCACATGCACGCTTAATCCACTGTGCTACCGCCCGACTCCCCACTAGCAAGAATTTAAAGTAATTAAACCTCTCTAAAAAATCTTGTGAGATAGGTTCTAAGTAAAGAAAAGTTGTACATCAACTAATCAACCAATCAAATACTGTTCATGTTTACCTATGAACCATAAAAAATATAATATAGTGCTTTGATATGTATTATGTGTTGGGTTATTCTATGTTTCTGTGTCTGATGAGGGAGAAGACATAAGGAATGAATATGAAACGTCAATGGAGGAATTGTATGTCCTTTCCCAAAATAAACTTAGGCATCGTAACTGCTAGTATCTTGGAATATGAAACTAAGCATAAGATCTTTACAAAGGTCATGAAGTTGAAATCTAGTCATGCATTAGGATCATCTCTAGTCAACAGAACTCCTTATTAAAATACTTTGGATACAGTAGACATACATAGAAGAGAATGTGATGGAACACAGGCATAACACTACCTAGTAGTCAAGGAACACTGGAGATCAGTGGAAGGCAGAAGAGATTTAAGCCAGAATCTTAGAATGAAGAAAGATGAAATGATAAAGTCAAATACAAGATAAAACGAATATTAAAAGACAGCTATCAAACATGGTACTGAACTAACAAAAATCAGGAAATGTTGGGGCTTCACCGAGCAGTGAGGCTTTTCTACAGCAGGTGTCTCTCTTGCCCTCTCCACCTCCCTCCTCAATTCTTCCTGTCTTCTCAAATGATTTTTTTTTTTTTTAAGGCCACTAGGTGTGGTGGATCTGTCATGCAGCCACTAAGGCCAAGTGATAGCTTTAGTAGCAATTTAAAAAATTAAAAGTGTTTTAGGCAATTGGTTATTTATTTATTTATTTATTTATTTATTTTAAGGAACCATGATAAACCCATTACCCTCCTTTGGGCTTAGCTCTTTAGCAATCAGGTGGCTCAGTCCTCTAATACTTAAATATCATTTAGCTTGTATTCAGGGCTTCAGATGTTTATATAAAAAGGAAGTGAAATTCACTTTTTACGTAAAGGAAAAAAGGCACATCAACTTAAAATATGGACAGGATTTGTTAGTATGGAATTAGATTATGCAAGAAAAAAGGACGATTTAATTATGCTCCAAAATGTACTGCACCTTGGCAGTGTTATTTAGTAAATTATACTTAACTTATATTATGATAGGTAGTATTTCTAATATAGTCAGTAATATAATCCATTTCATCTTTCATTTTGCACTCCCACTTTAAGTAAATAGTAAAAGACATACGGATAATCTGAATCTCTACTTTAACTCAATTCATCTGAATTAAGGTTTTGGGACTATATATTAAGTAAATGAACAATATATCAACTACAAAAGTCTAGACCTTCTAGTGACAGAAACTTTGAATATTTATTTAAAACACTGTCAAAAACACATTTCAATATGTTCAAGTAACTGTTTAGACCAATTTACAGGTTATTGATGTAAAACTAAATACCTTCACATTATAACTGATTTAAAGGTTACTATTAAAAATATATTTAATTCTAGAAACAAAGCTATCTATAAGCTAACTCTTTCATAAGTTGGGTCATAATCAATGCACTGTTGTTTCCCTGACTCAGTAGTTAGGATCTCTGTTCCCAAAATGAAACTAGTTTTACATTTAGGATATGTTGTTTAAGAAAGAATACAGCATCAAAATGCCAAGAGAAAACTCAGACATAACTTTATAATTTAGTAACATGACTACTCATATCTATAGACCTATAAAGAGACTTAGTTTCATAAAATAGCACTTCTTTTAGCCTGCTGTCAGTGTATAATGTCTATGAGCTAATGGAAATATAACAACATCTCAGAAAAATCTGTTTTGAAGTTTCAGGCTTTGAAGACCTGTAGTTCATATACCAGTAAGCTAGAGTATATTTTTAATGTAAACATATTTTTAACTGGACTACTATATTTATCAATAATCTCTGAGCTACATATGAGATTTTCTTAAGTAGGAATATACTGCTTTAACATATTATTCATATCTTACTTTCAGCAATAGAGATCTTCAGATGTGTATAACATATCTATATTCTTTTCCTTTGAGATTTATCTATTTACTTCATTAGCATAATAAATCTCTATTATTCAAAATACATAAAGATTCTATTTCAGTCAGCAAGAACTAGGTCTAAGACTTACCTGAGGTTAGATTAAGAAAACTGTCAGAATCAAAAGAAGTAGGAATAAGCTATCATAATTATATTTGTCTTTTGTTTGCCCTAGAAATGTTCTTGGTGCAGCAGTTATATGCTCTAAGGTCATTTATAAAAAAATGTTCATTTCAGGAAGAGGAGACTGATTACAGAACCTCCAAAAACCCTCCTAGTAAAGAATTCATGGACCTAAATTTATGGTCATCATTTACCTTATATGTTTATCTTTAACGTCTATTCCATCATATAATAAGAATATCAACTATGATCAAGGAAATAACAGTTTACAATTGGCACTTGGGAGATTACAAAAATTAGAACAAAACTTTCAAACTCACTAAGTCATAAAATAATAAATTTCATTCTTAGGCTACTTTACATACTGTTCCACTTTTTTGAAACTTTTGCGTGACAATTTTTATTTCCCCTAAATTTCTAATAAAATAGTCCTTACTGAAATTCAGTATTAAATTTCTAAGGTAGCAGGAGCTTTACTTATTCCTAGTGTCTAGAAACACATGGTTAACATCAACTCATCCATTGTCTTCTAACTGAAAAGAATCACTCTTACCGTGTAACCCTCGGTATATTGGAAAGGAGCCCTGGAACTTTCGTCTGCTGTTGGACTCAGAGGCTTGGGGTCAGACATAGACCGCTGCATCATCTTGGCTGTCTTAGGACTTGCTGGGGGAACTTTAGCCATATCTGGATGCAGTGCTTTCTGTGGACTTATATCATCAGGGAGGGGTTTTTCATAAGGTACAAAAGCTGATTCTAAGGCTTTGCCTGGTGAAAGTGGTGAGATGGGTGAGTAAAGGACTTTTGGAGATTTGGGTGGGGAAGGAGCCAGCTGCATTGTGGAATCTGCCCGAAGGTGAGATGAATAACCAATCTCTAAAGGTGTTGGGCGTTTCTTGTCTTTGGGTGGAGATGTGGCACTCAGATATTGAGGACTTTGTGTGTCTGAATCTGTTTCTGTTTGACATCCTAAACTGCCTCCTTTGTAGGTCTTTTCAGGTGCTGAAATATGTTTAATTATTTCTACCTTGGCATCCACGCGTGCCCGTATCGAAGGTGTTCGTATGGTTCCAACGGGTTCAGTTTGCACAGATATCTCTGCCACTGTTTGAACTGCTATACTGGAGACTTTGGAAGGAGGTTTAGTCTTGTCAGCCTCCGGAGTACTATCACCATATTTTCCTACACGAGCTTTTCTCCTTGATCTAGTAGGCATATCCCATTCATCCTGATCTTCATCGTCAGTTTGGACACTTGTATCAACACTCTTTTTAGTTCTCCTTCTTCTACTCGCATAACTACGATCTGCTGCATCTTCATCATCAGTTTGTACACCACTGTCCACTATCTTTTTAAAAGATCGGGGATCATCTGCCATATTTTCTCCTATCTCATCATATTGTCCGCGGACTTTAGATCCAGAAGTTCTCTTTTTGGGTTGTTTATCATCTTTTACTACAACATTTGTCAGAGGTATTTCTGAAACAGTACTCAAAATGCCAGGTGGGGCAATATACTGAGTAACACCATCAGACTGAACTGTGTACCACCCCTGGCTTTGTGGTATTTCAGTCGCCACAACAGTTGAGGCTGTGGTGGTTGTGTCTTCAGCTATCCAAAACTGACCACCTTCTGGGGCAGTGTACTGACCTTCCAAAATTGCTTGCTCTGTAGTGGTTTGCAGAGAAACAGTTCCAGAAGGATCATAGTTATACTGGTATATTTGGCGAATCTTTTGCTCCTCTAGCTGCTGATGAAGCTGTTGCTGCAGCTGTTGGATCTGCTCCAGCTGTATTTGTTGCTGAGCTAATGTCTCCTGCCTCATCATGAACTGGGCTTGTCTTTCTTCTTCTTGCTGATAGAGAAGGTGCTGCTTCATGGACTGCAGCTCCTCTAGTTTTTTTTGAACCATGATCTTTTCTTGTTCCCGGAACCTTTGGATTTCCTGACGCTCCCACTCCAATTCCTCAGCAAAACGCTGTTGCTTAATTTTCTCCAGTTCCAAGAGCTCACGTTCTAAGTCTAGCTGCTGTTGCTGCTTATCTTCTTCAGGGACCATTAAAAGAGTATTTTCATCTCCCATCACTTCAGAAAATACTTCAGATGCCGTGGTTAAAGCGGGAACTGAGTCCATTGTCTCAGCAGTGAGCGTTTCCATAGTAATAGTTTGCAAACCAGCATTGATATCAATACCAGTTACTGCATTGTCTATTTCAGATGCACCTGTTGTTAGGAAATATGATCTAGGCATTGGCTGGCTCTGGTGCAGTGTGGATAAGGAAGCCACTGTGTCAGCTGTATGCACACCAGATAAATCCCTTACAGTGGTGCTGAATATGGAGCCAGGCTGTGTGGTAATAGCAAATGTGGAGGGGATTGGAGTTGCCACTGATGAATAGACAACACCATTAGATGACCTCAAAACACTCCCCACACAATACTGGGATCCTGGAGGTGGAGTCATTCTTGCTGTGGAGTACTGTGGGGTACTAATCCCAACTCCTGAAATGACTTGTCGTGTTTCTGGATATGGACCTGTAGTCTTGCTTGAGTAGTCCATTACCTCACCTGAAATACAGGGCAGAGTTACAGTCCAGTTCCACAATGAATGATGTTTTGGGGGGTTTGAAAGCCCTTTCATGTTGATGAACATAATGAATGATACTGCATGCAAATCCACAGGCTAACCAAATTAGATGCAGAATAAAAGCAGTGTTGAACATGCAGGCACATGCAGGTGACCTTGGGTAGCGCAAATTAAAAAAAAAAAGAAGAAATAAAAGTGTACATGTACTCCAAAATATGTTGCCAAAATATCCAAAGAAAGAAAAAAGGTAACAAAATTGCAAAAGGACCACATTTTCATCCTGAAATGAGATGAGGGACACCATAATGACATTTCAAGAAGAGGTCTGCTGCCACATCATACTGACCTGTAGCAATTTTCCCTGAAGTTAGATCTACTGCAGCATCAGTTCCTCCAGAATAATCAAAAGCATTCTTACTTTTATAGAAAAAATGTCCAGCTTCTGCTAAGTTAGTGTCAGACATGGAAGGTTTCATTCCCCCAATCCCTCTATAGCCATATGGTCCTGATCTATCATATTGATAGTGGTCATCTCTATAACCAAAACGATCTTCAGGAAGAGTAGTTGCTGGCTGTTGTGCTGTGCAGCTTCTACCAAAAGGTAACTTATAAACCACATCACAGCACACAGCTCTTCTTCCTGCAGTAAGATCGACAGGTTTTTCATCGTCTTCTATTATTTTGGTCACCACACTTGAAGCAGAGTCATCCATTGTTACAACAGTTCTATGGGACTTTGTTGTACTAAGATCTACTACTTCCCCATCTGTGATCCCCTGGGATGTGGCACTATCAGTCCATCCATTTGTGACACCAACAGGAGGCACAGTAACGGGTTTTGTCGTAGCCAATGTTCCTGCATGCGCTAATGTACCTAAAGATAAGTTTATTGGTGCTTCGTCCCTAGCAGTAGGAAAGACATGACTACTAGGTATCCTATATGGAGGTTCAGCCTGCTTTGATGTGAGCTGGAGTGGTGCTGTCAGTGTGTGCTCTCTACCCACTAGATTTTCTGTGTCCATGGTGTAACTTGTGCTAGGGGTGCAAGAAACAGCAGTCACTGTCTCAGTGACCAGGGGCAAGGGTGTTATTACGGATGAAGTAACACTGAGGTTTATAACAGAGGACTGGACAGCACTGATTTGTCTCCCATAGATTTCATTTGTTGTAGTTTGTCTTTTCAATTCTATTGTAGAAGCAGAAAGGTCCATACATTTTTCAGTTGCTTTAACATCTCCTTTTGCTACTGTACGCAAATCAATGGCATCACCAGTAAGTTGCAACCTTCCATTTTCCTTATGCTGAGGCTTCTTTGAATGTAGGTGATTTAGAGCAAGGGGTTCTGGAGGAATTGAGATAGAGACACTGCTGAGACCAATACTAGGGACTGTCACATCAGGTCTGGAAGCTTCAGTTGTGACAAACTTTGTAACAGAAGTTGGGGCAGTTTGAAATGAAGATAGTGTTGTCATAGGCATAGCAGAATATGATTCCAAAACTCCAGAGATGTACAGATTCTGCCCTGAAGAACTTGAAACTTCTGCAGCCGTCATAGGAGGAACTATAGAAAACACTGGTTCAATGGAAATCAGATCTTTGGGGGGTGACCCCAGGGGCCAGCTGGTAATTGCCTGACTAGCTGAAGAATCAGTTGGAGTCCCAGGTTCAGATGGCAATGTGATGACCACGTAAGTTTCCATGAGGGATTTGGAAAACCTTGGTGAGGACTTGTTAGAATGAGGAGAGATAGGGGAAGTAGGAGAGGGTAATTTATAATCTGCTGAAGTTACTAGATTTAATGTCATACTTGAAGCTAAAGATAGACCTGTTGGTTTAGGGTATGTATCTGTTGACTTTTGTATAGTTACTGGAAGTTGAGGAACTACTGGTTTTGGGGCAATTGGAGGTTTGCTTGGCTCAGGTCTATGAGTAAAAACAAGTCCTGATGGAATAGAAGACGGCTTAGGAGGAACAGGAGGAGGTACAGTGGTACATACTTTGGCTACAGGGAAACCATTGCTTCTTGGAATAGCTGTGGTATCTACAGTAGTAACAATATCTGTTAGAGGTGTACCTGTAGTGGTTAGAGTCACTGGAGCTGCAAAGGCTGATCTTTTTTTAGGATGAATTGGTGGTTTAGGTGATGTTGGAGGAGGAAGTGGTGGGGGAGGAGGGGGAGGAGGGGGAGGGGGAGGAGGAGGGGGAAGTGGAGGTGGGGGAGGAGGTTGGGCCGATATGTCTAAAGATGGACTTCGAAATAACGGATGGGTTTTAGTTGGAGGTGAGGAAACAGATGTACTGCTAGATAACTGAGGTGCAGGTTTTGCTTGAGCAAAGACCTCTCCAGATATAAAGCATGTAGCTGAAGCCTGCTCCTTCACTGGGAGGACTTTTGAAAAAGTTGGTTGATCAAATATTGTTTTGTCCATGCTGACTTTTGTTATTTCAGCCTCAGACTCTGCCCTTTTATCTCTGTATGCTTCCAAAACTTCCAGAATAATTCCGTTTGTTTCTTTCTTGGCTTTTTTCAATGAGTCGCTGTCAGATATTGATAAGTCTGTGGAAACAGTGTCAACAGCAAGTTCTTCTGGTTTGGTTCCTGTAGATTCTATGATAGTAGCTGCCATGTCAGATAAGGCAATAACAATATCATCAGCACTACTTCTATCATCTGGTATAGTAGTCTGATCTAAAGACATGCTTACTTCTTCTGGATAGTCTATAATGCTGCCTGGAAAATACGTTGAAGAAATTTCTTCAGAATCTTCAAATTTAGTTACTATATCCACTGGCTCTGTATAAATGGTAGTCACACTATCCAGGGTTGTAATAGGTGAGGAACTATCTGTGGTACAAACTGAAGAGATGGATGATGTGAGAGAAGGTGTGTCAGAAGGCGGGACAGATGTAGCACTTTCTGAAAGCTCAGAGTAGGTCAAAATCAGAGATTCATGAGCAATAATCTCTTGAATTTCTCTTGTATAATCAGTTACATATTCATCCTCAATTTCTTCTGTTGAAAAGTGTTGGGTTATTTTAACATCTGGGATAGAGAGTGTTGCACTGCTGGTTGAGTCTGTGAGAGATGCTCCTGAGAGAACACTTGATGTCATAGATGCATCAGGTACCCTATCAAATTCTATAGTGGACTCTGTCATGTCATCCCTGATGGGAAGTTGGGTTGGACTGGATCCAGGCGTTAATTGCATCTGTTGCCTTTTCATGAGTTCTTCATAGGCAGCGTCAGCATCTAGCAACTTTTTTTCCTCACTGGTAGAAGGGACCATACTGCCCAGATCCACTATCTCATGACTTTCAGGGATGATATAAGAGCTTGAAACAATGTCTTCTTGAGGCACAACAGTGTGTAAACTTTCTAACTCATAAAACTCCTTTTGGAGGTCTGAAATTTTTTGCATAGGATCTTCATAAATCTGTCCTGGCAGTCTTATTTTTTGTTCTCTCCCTCTCTGCTGCATAAATCCATTTTCATCCTCGTGCCTTGTTAGTAGACTGCTATCAACTGAACCATTGTATGTGTCCTCTACTAAAGATTCATAAATATAATCCTCAATTAACATGCCACCATACAGAGGTTCTTTTTCAAATATCTCATCACGTTCATTTGCAGCTGGGAAAGCTTTATATTTATGAGTTTTATGCATCATTTCTTCATACATCTCCTCAGCAGTTTTTAATGCCTTTTGGCCAACTTCTTTCTGCATCATAGATGGATCTTCTGTAGGAGAGTATAAAGACACAGCCGTGGGCAATTTATAAACTTTTTGTACTTCTATTATCTTTTCTGGGCTTATTTCAAAGCCTTCTGGGTCTGACTCTATGCTAGGTGAGTATTCAGAACAAGAAGACCGATGGAGCTCCTCCATTTCTGCAGCCTGACGTAACTCTTCTGTTGGAGATGCATCTTCAATGGGAGAGAGATTGCTGGGAGGTGTCTTTGGTCTTTCCCTCCTTCTCTGAGCTCTAAGTTCATCTTTGTCTTTCTTTGATTTTTTGCTAGAAGATTTTCTTTGTTGTTGTTCTAGTTCCCGTTGTTTTTCTTGCTCCTTTAGTAATTCTTCTTCCTCTCTCAGTTCTTCTTCTTCAGAAGAATCTTCAATAGTTGGTAAAAGAGGACCATGTGATCTGTGTCGAGCTTTGCGTTGCTGCTTGCTCTCTCCTTTCTTGTGACTTGGACTACTATCACTGTCTTCATCAAGGGAAGATACTGATGTAGGGGACGTGCCAGGAGTGAAGCTGGAAGCATGAAGACTAGAAGATCCTTCTCCCCTTGATCTGTCTTCTGGAGAGTCTGTCAGGCTTTCCATTTCTAATTCTGGCTCTTCATCAAAATACAAAGCAGTTTTCTTCTGGGATGCCTCTGCAGAATATTTATCTGCTATTGTGCTGTTGAGTTCAATTGTTTTGAATCTACGTAGCCCACCTCCTCCGGCAATTACAAGTTCTTCACTCTCCTGACTTTTCGTTTCTCTGTATTTAAGGTCAGGACTTTCATCAAATGTCTCATCATCTTCATCATGCCATGAATGTCTTCTTCCAGGATCATCATCAAAGCTTGCACTAATTTTTCGAGTCAACCGCCTGTGTTTCCCTGCTGATGCTTTTCCTTTGCCCTTTGAGTCTTCCTTTTTCTGACCCTCGATAGTACTGCTAATCTCTTTAAGCTGGCTTCTGATGAATTCGTCATCTTCAGAACCTGAAGCATCTTCATCAGCACTCATTTCTATGATTTGTTTTCGGATAAAGTCTTCCTCTTCACCTGATCCTTGACTATCTTCTTGTTTATACTCATCACTGCTTGATGAACCAACACTCATTCTCCGCTTTCTTTGTGGAACGGGGGAGTTTTCACTTTCACTACTATCTTCAACTGAATCATAAGACTGTCTTCTTGTAGCTATGTCATCAACAAACTCAGACTTTTCTTTGTGATCTTTTTTAGAAGGAATGTCTTGTTGGCTATCTTTTCTTAAAGTGTCTTTTTCTTCTTGGCCCTTTTTGAGCTCCTCTTCTGTAATTGTACTCTTTATTGTTACATGTAAACTTTGGGTTTTCTGCTGGTCCTTGGGCTGCTCAGAAGAAACCACTTGAGGTTGTGCTTTATCTTCTGATTTTTTATCAACAAGAGTACCTGCCTGAGCTTCCAATATGGATAGGACTGTACTTTCTAACTTAGCCAAATCTGAAGGGCTAGAAGGGCTACTTTCTTGTGAAGGAGAATCCTTTTTGAGTCCCTTGAGCAAATCCTTTTCATCACTAGGAATAAGACTTGGAATTTCACCTAGTGAACTTGATATCCCATCAGAAGAATATCCCGTGTCACTTAGACCTTGTGGGCTTTTCGGCTGCTGAGAACTTGAGGTGTCTGATTTGTCATCTTCCTTTTCCTAGCAAGGGAAAAGATACAGGAAAACTTAACACAGTTAAACTAAGAACATGGCCTCTGCACTTTTCCCAAATAACTTATTATTAACTATGGAACTATATGGCAGTGTTTTGTTTAATTATCTTTGAGTGAGCACAAAAATTGAAATAGTTGATACATATTGACTGTTTCATTTTCATTTAATCTAAGATTAATTGAATATCAGTTCTCTAGGACATTGTATTATATTCTATCCATACTCAAATCTTTTTGTGTCAATATTACTTTCCTTCAACAGCATAATTGTCTTTTTCAATACATTTGCTTTGGGATAGAGTTCAAATTCAGTGCTAATCTTTCTGTTAACATTATGAATACTTTTGGATTATGAGGACAGGCACAAACATAAAGGATGGACATTATACCTGGCTACAAATTATATGGAGAGTTACAAATTTACTTCCTTGAAATAAATGAGTTTTATGGACACCATAAAATCATCCCACCAACTGTAACTTCTTTTTGACAAAGAGATTCAATAAGATATTGTTTATTTAAGACATTTAAGAAAATACCATTTTACTTGTTTTTGTCTGTTTGTTACTGTTGATATTATTATTCTATATCATTTGAAATGAATGTTTGGAAAGTGAAAACTTTAAAAAAGTTATGCAATAATTTATCTTACTTGTGGCTTTAAGGAGAAATATCTAGTTATTACTTTTATAGTTGCTAATCTGTATCTAATTTTGAATATGGCTGGTATTTTATTTTCATATTATTTCAAAGTCAACCTCCTTTAAACAGTGCAATATATAACTTTTGTTGGCTAGAATATGAACTTTCTAGAGAGCTGGGTGGCCTATGGCTTTTTCAGGGCTATGATGATGTCATGCCACTGATTTGATTAAGAATTAGAGGATGCTTTAGAAAAAATGTTTTTATATAAACAAAGAGATGTATAGTTACATGTATAGATGTATAGTTACATCTCTTTGTTTATATAAATATAAATAACATTTTAAAACAACCCAAATGTCCCAATAACAGATGGGTGGGTAATTAAGCTGTGGTAAGTATACATAATGGAGTACTACTTGGTCGTAAGGAAAGGTGAGAGTTTGTGTTCTGCTAAAAGGTGGTGGATCTAAAGGTGGAGCATACTAAATGAAATAAGCCCAAAGCAGAAAGACAAATACAAAGCAGAAAGACAAAAAAGATGGTCTCACTCTTAAGTAGAATTTAATAAATAAAGCAGGGGAAATATAGGATAAAACACTCATAAGTCTGTATGAATTATAGTAGTACTAAAAAAATAATTAAGAGGAACATGATAGAGGATACAAGGGGACTCAAAGCCTAATGCCCTCTGGTGGGGGTACATGGCACTTTGGTGAAAGGTGACAATCATAATCTTGTAAAAGAACTTTTTCTTAATAAGAATAATTTGGTGTTTTATAAAAATTAATAACATTTTGAGGAAAAAATGAAACACAACTAATTTAATTAATTTTTTTTTTAAGGAGAGTGTCAAAATAACCCCATAGTCCTATGGAATGAGAAATTTTAGACAAGGAGCTGCAAAAGACATGCCATATCTGACCCTGGTGTATATGGTAACATTGATTCCATTCAGTCTGTGTCTTGAACTAACCATCTCAATATTTTCTATATGTGTAGGCATGAGTTTCTCCAATTGGTCTATTGATATAGTTCAAATGAGAAATATCAGCTTGGAAATCAAACAAACTTGCAAAGTTTCCCCCCTCCTTTCCTCCTTCTTTTCTGTATTTTCATTTTGCCTCATTCACTTCATTCTTCTTTTCCTCTTTCTGTTAGCTACACTTTCATACTCCCAGCATTTTTCTGTCTTTTCCTAGTGTGGTAGGACTCTGGAGAAGTGAGATTCGGGGCACATTGGTGAGGTCATCGCCTATGGAGTTCAGGATGGAATCATAGTAGTATCTGCAACTTGGTGTTTGAAAGGTAGTAAGTTATAAGGCAGGACAAAAATGTTTAATAAATAGGAACCAGGAAGTGGGAATAGAACAGGTGAGAATAATGATTTTTAGGGTGGTAAGAAGCTAGGAAGTCTATTTTAGGTATGTCCCTATGGGATTATGATTTTAGTGATTTTTGCCTGAGTTTTATAGTTAATATGGAGGAGGATTATGGAGTATAGGAGTATAAAAGTTGATGATCTTTTATTCACTTTACATTCATTTTAATGTCAACATAAACATTAGCTATGTATGGCTAGAGATATAACATGAGTACTTTACAGGGTAATATCCTCCCACCAAATTTACAATATAACTCAATCCAAAAATCTAGTTTGATATATTCTTTACAACTTTAATATAAATAGTAATGGCTACACTTTGATTTATTGAGAGCTAGTGTTTCAGATCATTGTGGATGTCCTTCCAGGAAAAGGGCACTTCACTATAATTGTGAGACCACAGCAGTAGGGCTGGTAACCAAATAATTTTGGTTCTCTTAACAACCACACATCTAAGAGTTTAACACAGGTGAAACAGTCGTCTTCAAATAAAGTCTCTGTAGATGCTCACAATGAAGAGATCTTTCCATCTTCTTTCCATCTTTTCAAACAATAGACTGCCTGAACACACACACACACACACACACACACACACACACACACACAAAATGCTGTATCTGATTTTGTCTGTCTTCCCATCCTTCACTAAATAACAGCAAACATGACAAACACAGAAGTCAGGAAACCCCTAAGGTTATTTCCTCCCCAACTTGAGGCCAGACCTCATAGTCCAATGTGGATACAGGACATGACACTCAATGTTTTAACAGCTGAAAGAATACCAAGATTATCAGATAAAGAAGGAACCACAAAAGCTGGAAAAGGGCAAGAGACTGGCTCACTTAATAATGGCCTTTTTGGTGAATATCAGACCATCTCATCACCTGAGGCCCAAGTCGGTATCCTTAGGATTCCCCTGTAAATACAATGGGCATAGACCTCTAACAGACCTCTCTCTTCAACATTACTTGTCACTTCCATCAGGAGTGTCACCATAACCCCTTTTAAGGGCTTCTCCAGGACCATGCCTTTACTACAAAGTACCTTCAGAAGGAATGCTGGGTCAGGCTACTCTGCAACTCAAGGAAGAATGATCCTAAAATGAGTTTAGCCTAGAATGTGTTCAGCTGAGACCATGGCTTGCAAGCTCAGACTAACAGGGATTTGGAAGTTATACATGGACCCTGGGTCAGATTGATGTGGTAAACAGTTAGCTGTATTTGTATGTTTTCTTCAAGTTGGGAGCTACTCTAGCCCTAATCCATCTTTCTAGCCCTATTCTCAACTCTGACTACATTTTCCCAGACAATATTTTTAGCCCACCTCCATATTAACTACAAAACTCATGCAAAAATAACCAAAATCATAAGCCCATAGGAACATACCTAAAATAGACTTCCTAGCTTCTTACCACACTAAAAATCACTATTTTCACCTGTTCTATTCCTACTTCCTGGTTCCTATTTATGGAACATATTTGTCCTGCCTTATAACTTACTACCTTTCAAACACCAAGTTGCAGATGCTACTATGATTCCATCCTGAACTCCACAGACGATGACCTCACCAATGTGCCCCGGAATCTCACTTCTCCAGAGCCCTACCACAGTAGGGAAAGACGTAAGAAGGCTGGGAGTATGAATCAACCTGCCATGGCCCATGTCCAGCAAAGAAGCAATTACAGAAGCCAGAATTACAGAATCTCCTACCTTCTGGACTCCCCCCAAAATTATGGTCCAGAATGAGAGAAATATTAAGGGAAGATGACTAGAGGGCTCTGAAACCCAATTTCATCAGCAGAGAGAGAGAGAGAGAGAGAGAGAGAGAGAGAGGAAAGGAAAGGAAAGACAATCGGACATAGTAATAGTTTTAGCTGTAACTTAAAATGGAAGAGAAGGCAGGATCATAGGAAAAATATGAAAATACAGATAGATATATAGATAGACAGACAGACAGACAGACAGGCAGACAGACAGTTATAGAAATAATAGTCAACTCACATCTGTGACCTTGGGATAACTTGGGGGGTGGGAATAGTGTGGATCGCACTCCTGTTATTTTGCAATTTTGTAAATCATAAATTATATATTGGGAATGAAAGCTCTTTGTGGGGAAAAAAGGTCAAGAAAACAATCTTTCATAATTGCTCTTTGAGTATCATTCTTTATTTTGTATCTCTATATATTATAAAATTTAACAATGTTAAGCTTTACATATGTGGAGGAGACATAACTATTATCTATAACAGCTCGCTCAATATAAAAAAGAACTATTTTAACTTTACACAATTGATTCTGAAGTTTTGATTAACATTTACAAAAATAAGATCAGAATCAGAAAAATACAATGTAATAAATTAAGATGCATTTAATAGAAGAGTAACACATATAAACATCAAATTACTATCCTACAATTCCTCTTGTGTGGCCTTTCTCCATCTTTTCAGGCTTTCCCTCTCTCTATCGTACTATATTCTACACAATTCTCTATCCTGCCATTCCCTAGTTTTATATTTCCATACTCCATGTAAGAGTAAATTAATATTTACCTATGATAATGGTGTGATGATTTTTCTTATAAAGAACATTTTCTCCATATTATGAGGTGGCAAATATTTGTAAAGGTTCTAAGGGGTTGTGGGCTTAAATAATTGATATGGATAATAAATCAAGTTAAAGTCACCATAGGTCAGCTGATTGAACCCCTCTGAAGGAACAGCTTACCATGTATTTATTACCCCATGACATACTGAAAAACACCATGTCATTCTTTGCCTATCTTAACTATCACTATGTAAAGCCTTCTGACAGAAGTAATTCCCCTTTTGCTTCATTGTGTTGTTAGGTTGTTAACCATCAAATAATACACCAGCCAGGATCTTTGACACTTTATAACATCTACATATCATTTCTTACCTGTTATGGTTAAAGAAGGCATTCTTCATAAACAGAGATCAACATGCTGAAGTACTCATCCACTCACCCATTTATCCATCCTCTGACTATCCACTCTTCTATGAGATAATTGAGTGAGTGCCAGCACTACTTCAATTTGTATCTACCCAAACAGATTAACTGATATTTACAGATTTCACACTACTACCTTTGTTTCATGAAAAACACTTCTGAACAAAGGAAATATTTCATGACATAAGAAAGGATGAATTGAACCAAGAAGAATGTAAAATACAGTGTACAAGTTGGGTCAGCTTTTCTCTAATTTGTCTTCAAATCGATGGCTGAAACATGGTAGATCTAGAGGATATTATCAAAAGATATCTATGGGGAAGCATAGTTGAGCTTATTTTCTCCCAAATTTCCAAGTCCTTAGGACTAAGACTCAAAGTTTTCTTTCAGTTTGTTTAAAAAAAAATGCATGTTTCATTTCATAATGCACAAGAACCTGGGCTCAAGTCCTCAGTCCCTACCTGAAGAGGAAAAGCATTAAGTCGGAATGCAAGTCTCTCTCTCTCTCTCTTTTTCCACCCCTCCTCTTACTGTTCCTCTCTTCCATCTTGGTTTCTCTCTGTTTCAATCAATCAATCAATCAATCAATATTTTTAAAAAAGAAATTATCTAAATTATGCATAATTAAATTTTTTATTATCTTTATTTATTCAATAGAGACTGTCAGAAATCAAGAGGGAAAGAGAGGGAGAGAGAGAGAGAGAGAGACACCTGCATCCCTGCTTTACCACCTATGAAGCTTTCCCTCTGCAGGCGGGGGCTGAGGACTCAAATCTGGGTCCTTGTGCACTGTAACATGTGCAATCAACCAGGTGTGCCACCACCTGGCCCATAAAATACGCATTCTTGTGTTTATTTTTGAGAAAAATATTAGGTTGTTCAGCATATAATTGTTTAACCAAATGAATACAGTTAAATGGTTCTTGTATACTTGGAAATATATATAATATATATGTATATATACATGTGTATATATGAATATCACAGAATGTTTAATCTTTTAAATTTTTTTCAGTTATCTCCAATATTTTAAATTTTATTAATGATTAGTAATGGATTACAAAATTATAAAGTTGCATAGGCAACCTTCCACATCAAAACCTTGACCAACATTCCGTACCCATGTCCATATCTATAACCATGATATTTCTCACAGTCTTAGAAACAGTTTGGCTATTCAATTATTTTTTCCTTTTGTTTGCAAGTTAATGTGTCAATTTTATGCATTATATTCTTCATTTGAATATTCAGACTTTGGAATTGATTATCCATTTCATTTTTAATATAAAATGTATCCTGGTGTGATTTCTGAAATCATTACATGAAAATTAAGTTCCAAATATTAACTTCTTGCTTTCATTTCTCATGGTAGATGGAACTGTGAGTAGAAATACATAATTTAAGCATAAGTTTTTTAATGGCAACATTATCTTTTAGTTCCCCTAAGGGAAAAATTTTCCCAATTCCATTTATGATTAGAATCTATTATACAGATTTTTAAATTTTTAAGTATGCATTACACTTTTAAACATTCAATATATAGAGTTGTAGTTATTTGAGCCTTTTTATTCTATCTATATTAAGCTCAAAATTTTGAAAGACTTAAATTAATAATATTTACTTAATATATATACATATATATTGTATTTCCATACTCCATGCAAGAGTGGAGAACATTTTTCCTTCCAATTTTCCATTGCCTTTTTTTGTCTTTTGAGCTAGAGACCAGTCAAAGTGAAGCAACAGTTAAGTGAGCACCACTTGAAATTAATACTATGACTTACACTAGATATGTCAAAACACATCTGTGTTGCCAAACTTAGTCCTCCCCTCTCACAAATGTTACCTCCTCAAGCCTTCTATGTTGATAGTAAATGGGAAGATCTTGTCTGTTTATATGTAATATTGTTGTCACACTCCTGTGATACCATTGCTCAGTGGTATTTCCTGGGCCAATTTTCTCATTCTTTATTTCAGAGAGACAAAGACATAAGAAAAAGAAGAGATGACAGGGAAAGACAAACATCCAGAAAGAAGATACATCAAAGCATCTCTCCACCATGTATGGACTTCCCCTGGACTCATCCATGATATTCTTATGTGGTACCAAACCTTGAAGCCTGGGCTTCACACTACATATAGACATGCAATCTACCAGGTGAACTCTCCCAAGTCTTAATTGCAAGTTTTAAAAGTTTATTTATTTATTTATGGATAGAGACAGAAAGAAATCAAGAGAGAAGAGATAGGAAGGGAGAGAAAAAGACACCTGAAGTACTGCTTCACAATTCATTTAGCTTCCCCCCTGCAGCTGGGGACTTGGGGCTTGAACCTGGGCTGTTAAGTGCACACTGTAACATGTGCACTCGATAAAGTGGGACACCATTTAACCCTGCAAGTTTTAAGCAACATTAGGCATGAAGTCAGAGGTAGGTCATATCACCAGGTAAGGCATGTGCTGTACCATACATGGCTCACAGTATGTGCAAAAAAATCTGACTGTATGATTAGAATGAATAAATTACATGATAAGGATAAGAATCATGCAAAGGGCTTATTTAGCTTTTTATTATTGTTATTTGCTTTGTTTGCTTCTGAGAACATTAAGGGTTTCTTGAAATTTATTTTGGAAACACATTCTAAAGAGATGGGAAAAACTGGGCTCTTTGTCATTAGTTCAAAACTTGGGCATGTATAAAAACTTAAGCAGGATCAAATTAATAAGAAAGAAATGTTAAGATTTTAAAAAGATATATTTTCATGAGAGAGAGGCAGAGGGAGAGGGAAAAAGACATGAGCACTGATCAGCTCTGGCATATGGTGATGCCATCAATTAAACCTAAGATCTTTGGACTTCAGTCATCAAAGTATGGTATACAAACCATGCTATCTTTTAGTCCTAGGTATTTTTATTGTTTTTTTTTTTTTTACTCCAAAATAAGAAATTCATTAAGGAACTGGGTGGTGGCGCACCTGACTAAGCACATGTGTTACCATCTTCAAGGATTTGGGTTTAAGTTCCCCTGTAGGGAGGAAGATTCACAAATAGTGAAGCAGTGCTGCAGATGTCTTTTTTGTCTTCCTGCCTTTCTGTCTCCCCTTGCCCTCTTGATTTCTGTCTCTATTTAATAAAACAAAAATGAATAAATTATTAAAAATCAACTAATTAAATTTATAAATACTCAGTAAATAGACTAACATCAGTATTCTTCTATATCCAATGTCCTTGGTTACATGATCTATAAAGAATCTTGGGAGAAAACTAGTACTTACACTAAAAGAAATTATAGGTTGGGGTAGATAGTCACTTAATATTCTTACCTTAATGCTGAAGTTTATTTTTCAGAGTTGTGGTTTACATTAGCTAGTTTCAACTAAACCAACTTTACTATAATAGGTAAATATAGACAAGTAACTCTTGAATTAAAAAAAATTGTTAAGGGTAAAAATAAAATATACAACACGTTAGTCAATAAGCTGAGACTTCATATGATCATAAGTTTATCATTAGCAACATCCCATGGTAAAAGCAATTTTGACCATATTAAATGAGATCTGATATCAAGTTGTCTAAAAATATTTGACATTATCAGGAAAACTTTTGGAGATCTATATTTATATTTAGTATTATCAGTAACAACTTTTTGTATAACTATAATGTGCTATGACATTATAGCAAGTGATATTCTGACTCCATCATAAATCTCTATAGTTTCAGCAAATAAATGTTCTAGTACTTTATAATTTTTCAGTAAACCGAAGAATAGATATTTTGAATCTTCTGCATTTTATTAGTCAATACTAAAGACAACAAGTTAAACATTTGATGATACTTTTTTGTTTTCTGTCATGGAAAAACTGCACAATGTGGTGACAAATTAAACTGAATTTCTTTGGTAAATTAATAATTGCAGACACTATTAGGAGAAAGTAAAATAAGGTCTACTAATGATAGACTCAAATGCAGATATTTTAACAAACTCAGATTGCAATATCCACCATTTCTGTTTCAATAAGGAATGAAAATAACTATTGGGAACTAAAGAAAAATGTGCCAAGGAAGGCAAAACCTCAAAATTAAATATATTTACCATACACATGCAAAAAATTTACTAAATATACTTCTAATGTATGTTTTAAGAGGCCAATACATTTTGTATACTAGTGAAATAGTTATATTTGAAGGATATTTTAAATATGTTTACTGAAATGCGTTACTATAAAATTATTTTAACCAGAGGCTTACTATCTCATAAAAAATTAACTTTATAGTTATAGAGTGTAGGAATGATATATAGCTCACCTAGTAGAAATCACATTCCACCAGTCATGAAAACCTGTGTCTAGGCCCCTAACATCATGTGGGAGCACACCAAAACAGATCCTTGAATATTAGAGAAGTCATATGTCTCTCTAACTCTCTCTCTCCATATATATATATCTTCATATATACATATATATGTATATATATCTTTATATATAAAGAAAAAAATCTGACAGAAAAAATGTGATAGCAGCAGTAGAACTGTGTAGTTATGAGGTCCTAACACACACACACACACACACACACACACACACACACACACGGTTATAAGGATACTAAATTATTTTTCTCAGCAAAATAATAGAATTGCCAAGCTGTTAGAATTTCAGTGATGTCAAGAGGTTGTTAGTCTTATACTGTTTCTGAGATATTTAGGGATAAATTAAATATTAGTTATTAGCAACAGTCTACAAAATAAATATTTAGGCAACTTCAAATCCTAACTATTTCTTTAAGACAAGTGTGATGTGGAACAATCTTCAAAGACAGGTATTTGAAAATCATCGTAAGATTATACTAAATAAATTCACAGACATACAAAATTTAAAAAAATTTCCAAGTCTCTAAGGGGGTCGGGCGGTGGCGCAGTGGCGCAAAGCGCAGGGACCGGAGTAAGGATCCCGGTTCGAGCCCCCGGCTCCCCACCTGCAGGGGAGTCGCTTCATAGGCGGTGAAGCAGGTCTGCAGGTGTCTATCTTTCTCTCCCCCTCTCTGTCTTCCCCTCCTCTCTCCATTTCTCTCTGTCCTATCCAACAACAAAACAACGTCAACAATGGCAATAATAACCGCAACGAGGCTGCAACAACTAGGGCAACAAAAAGGGGAAAAAATGGCCTCCAGGAGCGGTGGATTCATGGTGCAGGCACCGAGCCCAGCAATAACCCTGGAGGAAAAAAAAAAAATTTCCAAGTCTCATTTAACAAATATAAAACACATTTAAAATGTTCTAAATAAGGAAATTAAATAGGCTTTATTACACATTCTTTTCCCCTACATATTTTTCCTCCCCTGTCAATTTCTTTTTGTCCCATCAGAAAAAAAAATAGTATATTTATTTAAAAAATAAATAGAGGATGGGGGTAGATAGCATAATGGTTATGCAAAGAGACTCTCATGCCTGAGGCTTCAATCCCCCACACCACCATAAGCCAGAGCTGAGCAGTGCTCTGGTGTTTCTCTCTGTGTCTTTCTCTCTCTTGCATTTATCAAAAAAGAAAAAAAGATTAAAAAAATAAATAAATAGAAAAGTCAAATGGTCACAGAAAGCAGGAATCCTTATATAGGCACTGAGCCTAAGATAATGTGGGCAGAAAAAGCAAAAACAAACAAAAAATAACAAAGAATAAAAAAAAATAAAGATACCAAAAAACCAAACTTTCCTCCAGTGCAGTGGAGGCAAGGCTCAAATCTGGATTATCCACAAAATAAAATAAGCACACTATCCAGCTGAGCTATTCATATGAGCTCTCTTGTAAGCCTGGAAATAGAAAATTTCATCATCATTTTAGACTTCTTTTTTTTTTTTTTAATTTCCTCCAGAGTTGTTGTTGGGGCTCAGTGCCAGTACTACAAATCCATGGCTCCTAGTGGTCATTTTTTCCATTTTTCTATTTGTTCTTTCTATTTTAATTTGACAGAACAAAGAGAAATTGAGAAGGAGATATATATATATATATATATATATATATATAGAGAGAGAGAGAGAGAGAGAGAGAGAGAGAGAGAGGGAGAGGGAGAGGGAGAGAGAGAGAGAGAGAGATAAGACACTTGCAGACATGCCTCAGAACTCATGAAGCATCCTTAGAGCAGGTGGGAGTGGGGCTAAATATCAGATCCTAGTGCAAGGTGGTAGGTGCTTTTCACCAAATGTGCTACCACCAGAACACCTCAATTTTTTACTCATAAACAGAAGTTGAGAAAGAAGAATGGAAAGGGAAATGCAAAAGCAAAAATTGACTAAGTTTGGAGTATTAGGCCAAAGTAAAAAACACTGAAGGGAGGAGGAGGGTAGATTTTCAGCTCCACTATAGGGTGATGGGGATAGGGACACAGACCTTTGGTGGCAGGAATGGCATTAATATACACTAAATAACGATTTAATCAATATGAGAAAGGAAAAATAGATTGAAAGTCTCCAACTTATTGATGCATAGACCCCAATTCTGAGTATATGTTCCTTCAATCGAAGCACTTTAAAGATAAAATCAGTGATTTTTTTTTTTTAATCTGCTTCACCACCTGTGAAGCGACGCCCCTGCATATGGAGACCTGGGAGCTCAAACCAGGATCCTTACACTAGTCCTTGCGCTTGGCGCCATGTGCACTTAACCCGCTGTGCTACCACCCAACTCCCCAGTGATTGAATTTTAACAGTGGGCTTAAATTGTTAATACATTTATAATAATGACTTTTTTGAAATATTAAACCATCTATAATCTTAGACCAGGGAGACCAGAAGCAACTGGGCTTGTCATATACAAGATAATAAATAGTTATTTGTAAATAGCATGAAATGACATAAATCTTGGTAAGGTCTTGTATGGCACAGCAAATCCTAACCATGGGATTTTCAAAGTAAACCAAACTCCCAAATAACTTGGTTATAACAATAACTATCTATTACCTTCTTAAACTCTAGCACAGCAGGAACCTTCCTCATCTGCTACCAAACCCATATTTCTGCCAGTCATGGAACCTCTGGGGTGTGGCTTGTTTTCCTTCATGATTCCCTCGATCCATGCCATTTGACACCACATCTGCTGATCTCAACCAAATCAATGCAACCAGTACCACCTCAACATGCTTCACTTTGGACTGTATCCAAAATTTTTTTACTAAAGAAACTCAAAGAGGTAGAAGGAAACTTCTAGAAAGGCAAGTCACAGTGTTGTAAGAAAACTCAGAAAAAAATAATCAAAGAGATATAGCAATATCCAGAAAAAAATTAATGAAGGAATAAATAAAATCAATGAATAGTAGGTAAAAGTTGAAGCTTTTAACAAGAAAGTAACAGTTATAATGTGAACATCTTAGCACTTCTTCTTCTAGCGTTTGCCCTTCTTCCGTAGCCAGTCAACAGCATCTTAGCACTAAGCTCTAGGGAAAAGCCTAGTGGCAACAAGAACAAAAAATGAAAAGAATATATCAAGAGTCTAAGACATACAATACACTACTAAAGTTTACATTGGACAAAAGTAAGTAACTTGAACAAGTATCTCCAGAGAGCATTCATCAGACTTCTGAGCAAAACCTCTACTAGATAGGAAAGAATGGAGCAGCACATTGAAAATACTTAAAAAAAAAAAGTCAGTCTAGAATACTGTATCATGCAAGAATCTCTTTTAAATGCAAGAGAGAAACAGAGGTTTTCCCAGACAAACAAGGCTCCTACTATGAGATAGTAAGGAGTGCTTCTATAGAAGTAATAAAAAGAAAGAACTAAAAAATGAACAAGAAAATAGATAAAACTAGAAAATTGAGAGAGATAATGGCAGTAGTAGGCCTGCAAATAAAATGTTATCCTTCATGGAAATGAATAAAACTTAGATGGATCAAAAAGCAAAACTCAATTTAGATGTTTATTACAGAATCACTGGACCCATAAAGACAAACATGTACTTAAAAGACAGGATAGAAAGGACAGGATATTACTCCAAGCCAATGGACAAAAAAAAAAAAAAAAAAAAAAAAAATTTAAATAGCTACTATACTTCTATAAGAAACTTGAATTTTTTTATTAGTGAGTTAATATTGATTTACAAGTTTATAAGATAACAGGGTTATAATTCCACACTGTTCCTAGCACCAGAGTTCTGCATCCCTATTCTCTCCAGGTCCTGCCTTCTCTTCCTTTCCAAGTCACACACACACCTATTACTACTTCCGAATGTTCTTCCCTTTTTCCTCTTCTCTCTCAGGATCCTGATGGAGTTGGAGTTCAGAGCCCTTTGGTCATCTTCCCCCTATTATTTCTACCTTGATGGGAGTATGGACCAAAATTCTTTTTGGGGTGCAGAAGATAGGAGATCTGGCTTCTGTAATTGCTTCTCCACCGGACATGGATGTTGGCAGGTCCATCCATACCCCCAGCCTAAGAAACTTTTTTTTTTTTACTTTCAGCCAAAAAAAAAAAAAAAAAAAATCAAGAGATGAAGTTGAGACACATCATACATCAGAAAAGGGATTGGTATCAAATATCTATGAAGAACTGGTACATCACAACAAAAGGAGAAAAAAAAAACCAATAACCCAATACAAAAGAATTGGATAGGTATTTTTCTAAAGAAGAGATATGCATAGCCAAAGACACATAAAGAAATGCTCCATTTCACTCATCATCAGAGAAATGTAAATCAAAACTACATTGCAATTCTACCTCACACCTGTGAGAATGGCCTTCATCAACAATACAGGAAATTATAGGTACTGGAGAGGTTGTGGAGAAAGTGGACTATATTAAACTGCTGGTGGGAGTTCAAACTGAAGCAGCCCCTCTGAAAGTCTGTATAGAGAATAGTTAAACAAATAAAAAATGACTTACTTTATGATCCAAAAATACCACTCTTAGGTATTTGTCTAAAGGAATCACAAACACTTAACCAAAAGGACATTTGCACCCCTATATGCAGAGCTGCAGTATGCACAGTAGTAAAAGACTGGAAACAGCCAACTGTTCATTGACATTAAAGAAGTTATGGAATGTAAACTTCATGGAATAATACTCTAAAAAAAAAAGTGATGAGTTCTTTGGGACAAAACAAATGGAATTGGAGGTAATTATGCTTAACAAAATAAGTAAAGGAATGAAAGTCAACTACCAGATGGTTTCACTCACCTGTGAAATCTAGAGAACTTGAATATATGATCCTGAAAAAAATTAGAAACCTACAGACTCTAGTAATTTGTGAGAACTACAGTGGCTACCAGTGAGAAGGTGAGGGCAAAGGATTTTGGTGGTGGGTGTGATATGGAACTATAATCCTACAATCTTGTAACCTACTATTAAACACAACAAACAAAAAGAAAAAAAGAGACAAAGTTGTACATTACATAATAATAAAAGGAGGAATGAAACAGGAAACAATAATAATGATTATTAATATATGTGTACCCATTTTGCAACACTGAAATATATAAAGCAAATGCATTGAAAAGTACTAAGATGGAAGTTTATAGTAATATAGGCTTACCTTAGGAAACATGAAGTATCAAGTAAAAAATAATCTAGGATCACACCAAAGGAAACTAGATAAAAAGGGGTTTGGCAGTGGTGCACCAGCTTAAGTGCACACATTATAATGTTTAAACCCCTACTCCCTACCTATGGGGGGAAGCTTCACAAATATTGAAGCAGGTCTGCAGGTATCTTTTTTTCTCTATACTTCTCTATCTCCCCAACCCTCTCAATTTGTCTCTGGGCTACCAAACAAAAAAGTAAGGAAATTAAGTAATTACAAAAAAAAAAAAAAGGAAAAAAAAGAGCAATGGATTCGTTGTGCTGGCACCAAGACTCAGCAATAACCCTCGTGCGAAAAAACCATACAGGACTGAATCCAGTCACTAGTAAATTGTACTAAGCTTTCAAAATAATAGTAATAACAATAGCAGAAACAATAATAATACATATCCTCAACCTCTTCTGTAAAACTAAAAAAGAAAGAATGTTTCCAAACACATTTTATAAATTCAATTACTACCCTGTTTCTGAAATCTGACAAGGACATTACATTATCTCTTGACAAACACAAAAGCAAAAGTCCCACCATGGACATAAGCCAAGAAATTTTCCTTTCAGAACAAGAACAAGAAAAAAGACATCCTCTCTAAACATTACTATTCAATGCAGTGTTGAAGGTCCTAGAACAAACAATTAGGCAAGAAAATTATAAAGGGTAAAATATATAGCTCAGCATGTGAGCATAAGACTAGCATGTTGAGGCCCAAATATCCCAGGCTCTCCACTCTCCTTAGCCTCATCAAAGCTGAACAGGGCTGTGACTGGTATCTTTCTCTCTCCTCTCTGGCTCTCTGTCTCTGTCTCTCTCTCTGTCTCACTCTCTTTCATTTTCACAAGCATTATTTGTGACACAAATAAATACATTTTAGAAAAATGAAAGTATATAAAAGGCATTCAAACTGGAAAAAGTAAAATTATAACTATCTGTATATAATAATGCATATATAAAGTACCCCCAAACAGAAAAAAGCTATTAGAAATATACAAATACAACAAATTGGAATGTTACAGAACTGATATATAAAAGTATGTTCCTTTTCTATGTAAAACTAATGAACTATCAGAAAGAAAATTTAGGGAAATGACTATAATTACAATCACATTAAAATTAATTGAATACCTTAGAATAAACTTAATCAAGGGAGTGAAAAACAACACCAAATACTATTAGATGTTATTGAAAAAAGGTAGAAGATATGAGATATAAAGATAATCCATGGTCATTAATTGGAATTTTAACATTATCTAATGTAATATACAGTGTGATTCGTTTCAAGACTCTGACAATATTCTTTTTTTAAAGGTATTTTTAATATTTTTATTTATTTGTTACTGGATAGAGACAGAGAGAAATTGAGAGGGGAAGGGAAAATAAAGAGGGAGAGACAGCTGCAGCCCTGCTTCGCCACTCATGAAGCATTTCCCCTGCAGGTGGGGACCAGGGGCTTGAACCTGGGTACTTGAACACTGTGTGCTTAACCAGGTGCACTAATGTGTGTGCTTAACCAGGTGCACTACTGCCTGGCCTCTCCAACAGTATTCTTTACTGAAATAGAAAGAAATCAAGAAATTCATTTAGAACAGCAAAATAATCCGAATAGTAGAGAATATTTCGCAAAAGTAAAATGAAATAAAATAAAATGTTATGGGGTATTATGCTTCTTGATTTCAGGTATACTAAAAGCAACAATCATTAAAACTGTATGATATTGCAATAAGTAAAACAGACAGAGCAATGAAGCAAAAATAAGATCACACATACACAGACAATTACTTTATGACAAAGAAGTCAAGATTATACAATGGAGTGGGGAAACTGTTTTCGCTAAATGTGTGGGGAAAATTATATAATCATATGCAAAAGAAAAAATAAATTCATTGTCTAATATACATAGAAATCAATTCAAAATTTCTTAATGTCATGGATGTAATGATTGAAGCCATAAAATACAAAAAGGAAAATAGGTGATATGCTTCTTGACAATGACTTTATAGATATGTCTGGGGACTTGACTCCAGTGGCAAGAGAAACAAAAGACAAATTAAGCAAATGTGCCTATATCACATCAAAAGGATTTAGCACAGCAAACAAGCAAAACAAATATACAACAACAAAAAGCTTACATGAAAACAAGAAGGCACCTTATTGAACACTACAAATCCACCACTCCTGGCAGCCATTTTTCCTTTTTTTTTTTTCTTTTTAATTCTTTTTGTTACATTTGATAGGACAGGACAGAGATAAACTGAGAGGGGAAGGGAGATAAAAGGAAGAAAGAGACATCTGCAGAGAGCTTGTGAAGCATCCTGTTGCAGTGGGGTGTGGGAGTTGAAAACCTGGGTCTTTGTGTATAGTAATGTGTGTGCTTAAAGGTGCCCCACTGCCCTGCCCTGAAGATATTTTCCTGTCAAACATTCAACAAATACACAAGGAACGCACATCAAACTCAACAATATAAAGGAAAACAACCTAATTAAAACACAAGCATTATCAGAACAAACATTTTTCTAAATAAGACATTCATGGCCAGTAGGCACATAAAAATATGTCTATCACCTCTTATTGCAGAGAAAATTAAAATCAAAACAGCAGTGACACATCATTTCACATTGTGAGAATGGCTCAACTAAAAGACAAGAAACAAGTGTTGGAGAAGATATGTAAAGAAGTACATCTTTAAACACTGTTAGTGGAAATATCAATTGGTATAGTAATGATGGAAGTAAGTATGAAGATTCCTCAAAAAAGAAAGAAAGAAAGAAAGAAAGAAAGAAAGAAAGAAAGAAAGAAAGAAAAGAAAAGAAAAAGAAGTTCTGTATGAGCCAGGTATCCCATATTTGGCTTTGCACCTAAATATCAATTTCAAGAGAGACGCTCCTAGGTTTACCAATGGATAAAAATGTGGCATATAAACACAAATGAGCACTACTTGGCTATTAAAAATACCCTGACATTTACAACTATGTTGATGTAACTAAAGGTAATAGATGAGAACTGGCACAGATGGAGAAATAAAAATTATAATTATATGTATTATATAGGAGGAAAATTATATGTAATATGTAGGGGGAAAAAGGCAATCCAATAAATTAATTAAAGAAATAAAACTTTTGGTGTGTTAGCTCATTCAATGTTAACCAGAATGGAAATATGATGGGGCAATCAGGAGAATGTTAAAAAACATATAGTGAAGTATAGAATTTAAGTGGTGAGCTTATGGTATAAATGTATGTTGCTTTTTAATGTTATACACCTGAAATTTATGTAATGTTATGAAATAGTCACTGTAGTTAAAAAAAAAGAAATCCTCTGCTATCTCCCTGTATAATTTTTATGATTATTTATGATTTACACTATTTGGTAGGCACAAGGTAAAAATAAACATTGTATCTATGCTTTCTGTGAATTTGATTAAGCTATTAAATTAATTATCAAAGCTCTGCATTTCAGGATTTTTTTCACTTTTCTGAACATGCCATTTATTGGCAGTTTAATTTACATAAATACCATTTAGTAATCTATGTACCTAAGTAAAAGTTAGTAAATTAGCTATATACGTTTGTTCAAGTTCAGAAAAACACAACTTACGGATTTTTCTTTGACAGGTTCCATCTGATCAGGTTTTGCTGAACAAACTGCCTGTGGTTGCTCTTTTGTTTTCTGAGCGGTTTCATCATCTTCAGGCAATTTCTGAGGCATATCAGGTGGTAAACCTTCCATCTTGACTGGGAGCTGTTTCACATCTTGCATTGCCTTTGGAGTCACTATGTCTTTGAGCTTTCCTTCGGCAATTTGTACCTGAGTTTTAAGTAAGTCATGTTTCTGTTCCTCCTCTAGAATTGAAGGTTTTGCTCCTGGTGGTGATATTTTATCTTCAGCTATTGGCTTTTTGTCTTTAGGAGTTATCTTTTTTTCCTCTGGGAGTGACTTTCTGTCTTCAGGGTCTGTCTTTTTTTCTTTTGTGGGTAGCTTTGTGTCTTCCTGGGGTGGTATTTTATCTTCAGGTGGTGGCTTCTTTTCTTGAAAGGCTAATGTTTTGTCTTTCACTAGTTTAGCTTCTTCTTTTTGATCTGTGGCTACCTGAGGGAGGATTTTTTCAACTGATGGAGACTCTTTTTCCAGAATGATTTTTTCTACTTCTCTTTTCATTTCTTGTTCTTTTTTTACTTTGACTTGGATAGGCATTTCTGTTTTCTGTGATGGCTGTTCTGTAGATATAGGCATAGGAGATGATTTTGGTCCTGATGGTGTGGGCGGTGTTTTGCCTATGTCTCCAAGTTGTCCTGACATTGCTCTCTGAGTTTGGCAATTTAAACAAAGCCATTCTTGAACCTGTAAGTAAAATAGCAATAAACAGATTAATGCATTTACCAATGTCAAAATTTGGCAATATCTAGCTATTTTTATTATATTATGTATCAGATTTAATATCTAGCTATTTTAAAGTGGGAGGAGTTTCACTATTTTCTAAATCAATGAAATAAGAAATTTATAAATAATATGCAAAATATGCTACTTAAAATGAAAAAACATGAAAAAAATCACATAAATTAGGGAACCAGAGGATATCTGAAATCTACATTTGTTCCAAATAAAACCATTTTTAAAATTTGTACTTTTAAATTTAGTACTCTGACTATAAATTGAAGTAAAAAAATATCAAATGGCATAGTTATGATTTTTAACAAGCAATTAATCAAAAGTAATTCTAGAATTTATCTTATAAGCTCCCATTTCTTGATTTGATTCAAATACAGACTATGACATTATGATGTATATGCTTAATAAAATAATCTCATTCTTAAAAGATACATTATGGAATTGAGCGAAAGAGCATTCACAGGTTCAGAATTATTTATTTCCTCCCCCACACTCAATCTTCTAGGTTTCTGCATTGCTTAAACATTTCTTTTACCTTTGCTCATCAGTGTAGCTCATGGAACACCAGTACAAACAAAGTCAAATAAGGTAACCTGGAGGCATGCAAATTCTTAAAGATCATACCAAAAGAATTTTAGTGCAATACTAGAGTGGGAGAAGAAGGATCAAACATTTTAATAAAGTTTGGTTAATTATTTTTCATATTAAAAACTGAAAATTGGGGCTTGGGTAGGTAACAATAAAGCCAGAGCTGAACAGTGCTTTGGTAAGGGAAACAAAAAACAAACAAACAAACAAAAGTACTTAGAACACAAAAACAATGAAAGACATACTATCTTAGACTAAAACTGCAGAATTTCTTTTTTATATGTTGTGGTTTGCTTACATGATACCTATTATTAAGAAATAAAGGCTACATGTTATAAATTACTGATTATTCTGTGAATTATATGGTAATGTGTCATACTATAAATATTGCATTTACATATTGCATTGACTTCCGAGAAATTTGATTTCAAATCGCTTTTCATACAGGATCACTCTTTCCAGTTTTGTAATTTAAATTATTTAGAGACCAAAAAAAAAATCACCCATCTTTCCAGATTATTATCAGAGATTGTCATTTCAAATCTTGCTTCCATTTCTAATTGTACTAGAGATATTAAAATGCTGCTGATGACAACTTTTCAATATGTCATGCAAATAATTTTACTTGCTAATCTAAAGGAACAATGATAAATGTTAACTATTTAACTTCAGTAAAATACAGTCTATAATGGGGTGGTGGCATACTTGGTTGAGCATACATGTTACAGTGCGCAAGGACCCAGGTTCGAGCCCCTGGCCCTCACCTGCAGGGGGAAAGCTTCACAAGTGGTGAAGCAGTACTGCAGGTGTCTCTCTGTCTCTCTCCCTCTCTATCACCCCCTTCCCTCTCAATTTCTGATTGTCTCTATCCAGCAAATAAATAAAGATAAAAAAATAATAATAAATACAGTCTATAGAACACGAGAAGGTACTGTGGGCTCATTTGCCTTTGTGTATAGGGTCACTCGATACTAATGCCCCTCTTAATTTTACATCAAGCAGCTATAAAATGAGTTGGAATTTATTTACATAGTAATCATATGAATGTATCTTAGGAAAGAAACTGATTTGATCTTTAATATAAAATACCGAAATTTATAGCTCTTGTGTTGAACAGTTCCTGAGAAGGCATTTCCATAAATTTTACAGAAAATCAATCTTAATCTGTGCTGTAGTTAAAAAATATTACATAGTTGAGTCACATTTTAGGATATTTTCACTCTGACTCTGACATTTATAATAAAACCAAACCAGACACAAATAACTTCATCACAGTGCTATTCTGTCACATGGATTCTAAAAATCAAATGCAGGTGTATGTTAAGAATTCCCATCAGACATCCTGATGCAAATAAGTTAGGAAGTTTTTAATATACCAGGAATATAGACTCCATCCCACAACAAAATTTCAATTATAAAAGTGAAGTTTTGGGAGTCGGGTGGTAGTACAGGTTTAAGTGCATGTGGAGCAAAGTGCAAGGACTGGCATAAGGATCCCAGTTGGAGCCCCTGGCTCCCCACCTGCAGGGGAGTCGCTTCACAGGCGGTGAAGCACGTCTGCAGGTGTCTCTATTTCTCTCCCCCTCTCTGTCTCCCCCTCTTTCTATTTCTCTCTGTCCTATCTAACAACAACAATAGGTAATAAATATTATTTTCATATTTGAAATTTATGCAACAGGATAAAAGTATAATCTACTAGTCTATTGTGAGCTCACATAGATACAAAAAGTACTTTATTTTTCCTGATTTAAAATTAAGTTTTAAATTAGTTATTGATAAAACTACATGTAGTAATAGCCTCTATACTACTAAGGTCAGCAATGAAAAAGAAGAGTTACCATAGAGAAAAACAAAACAGTCCTGTTGAGTGAGACAAACCAGAAAGAGAAAGATCAATACCAAATCATCTCACTTATAGGTGAAACTTTAAAACAAAGAATAGTAAGAGAAAACATAATGTGAATTTTGGACTAGGTGTGACATTTTGCCACCTTCTTCCTCCTGAGGAAGAAGGGGAAGGGATAGGATGAAGGGTATTGGGTTCCTGTTGTGTTTTCTAGACACCAGAGGGAGATAAGATATTGTGTTTATGTGTTTCAGATTATACTATAAACTACTAATCCCCCAATAATTTTTTAAATTGAAACTAAATTGATAAAGAAAATATTTTATTGCCTAGTTGACTATTTTAAGTGTGTGTTTTTCTCAAGTTCCCATCAATATTTCATTAACTTTTCTATTATAGCTGGGGAAGATAGCATAATAGTTATGCACAAAAGCTTTTCATGCCTGGACACCAAAAGTTTTAGATTCAGTTCCTAGCACCACCATTGCCAGAGCTGAACAATGCTCTGTAAAAGCCAAACAAACACACATTTTTAGTTTATTCTTTTACTTTTGTTTTCAGTGTAGCCCAAGAATAAATGTAGACCTTCACACATAACACCATATCTGTAAAAAGCATATGAGGCCTACTTTTTTTCATTTTTCTATTTAGAGAGGGTGAAGAAGAGATGACAGAGGAGAACATGGTGGCACTATTCCACCATCCATAGAATTCCTCCAGTTCCATCCATAGTGCTTCTATGTGGTGGCTTAACTCCAGTAAGGTAAGGTACTTCTGGTTTTGTAATCATTGTTAACATGTTGTCATTATAACTGGCTTTTTTTTTTTTTTTAACCAGAGTACTGCTCAACTCTTGTTTATGATGGTGTGAGGGATTGAACCTAGGACATTGGAGTCACAGGCATGAAAGTCTCTGTGCATAACTATTATGCAATCTACCCCGCCCCTGTTATTATATTTGGTTTCATGTCTGTATAACTGATTTTCATTTTGAATAAGGATATAATATCTAGCTTGTTTCTTTTGTGTTTATACTTTAACAAATTGTCACCAAAATTAATTTAGAAACTGAGGTTACTATGTCACATAATTACAGCAACCATATATATCTTATTTATATCTATATACTAGATATTCCATATCTATTCTATCTATATCTCTACATACAGTTTCTTGTCAGTGCAATACATATATTATTTGGGAAGTGTATGTGCAAGATTAATTCTTTCAGGGAACTCACATTCAAGTAGAAGAAATAAGATATGGTTCAAATAAAGTAGAATATAAGGTAAGGGGGATAGAAAAGAGGTAATGTTTGTAACAGGGTTGTCTGATAAAGCCATTTAGAATATAAGGAATTACCCATATTATTTTTTAATAATCACATTATTACATAGTTATATAATTTGTAGTTTGGCAATCTGAAGACTAAGTAAAATTCTTTCTGCTATACAAATATCACTGCTATATACAATGTTTATCAGTTGAATATATTTTAACAGACATAGCATGAAGTTTTTCTGCAAGTTACAATTATGAAAAATATATTGTCTATTCATATTTTGCCTAAATATTAAGTATCAGAGTTATGGTTTAAATTTTGAAATATATCCTGATGAAGATAAGCAAAATATACAACTATAACATGTAATGTACCATTTATGCTCAATGTCTTATTTACATAAATATATGTAGATATAGTTATGTGTTTAAATTGAGGGCATCTCTATTATACTGAGTTTATTACATAGAAAAATAATGTTTAATTGCTTAGTGAATATTATGGAGGCTCTCAGACCACTTTCATTTGCTTTTAGTTTTTTTAAATTTATTTATAAAAAAGAAACATTGACAAAACCATAGAATAAGAGGGGTACAACTCCACACAATTCCCACCATCAGAACTGTGCATCTCATCCCTCCCCTCCCCTGATAGGTTTCCTATTCTTTATCCTTCTGGGAGTATGGACCCAGGGTCACTATGGGATGCAGAAGGTGGAAGGTCTCACTTCTGTAATTGCTTCCCCGCTGAACATGGGCTTTGACAGGTCGATCCATACTCCCAGTCTGCCTCTCTCTTTCCCTAGTGGGGCGGGCCTCTGAGGAAGCAGAACTCCAGGACACATTGGTGGGGCTGTCTGTCCAGGGAAGTCTGGTTAGCATCATGCTAGCATCTGGAACCTGGTGGCTGAAAAGAGAGTTAAAATATAAAGCCAAACAAGTTGTTCACTAATCATGAAACTAAAGGCTGGAATAGTGCAGATGAAGAGTTGGGGGGGGGGGGGAATCTTCATTCTTTAGATAGCTAGTAGGTAGGCATATTTTAGTTATATTCCAAGGGGCCTGTGACTATACTAGTTTGTTTTTTTTTTCCCTGAGCCTGAAATCTGATATGCAGGTGGATCCAAGTTACTGTCTGGGGAGATTGTGTCATGGCTGGGAAAAGGACCAAAAAGCTGAATCAGGGAAGAGAGTAAATCCCAAATATGTGAAAGGTGTATAAATATTGTTGACTGTAAACCCCATTGATTTGATCTGATCTGGGGCCCATATTCAGCTTAAGAGCCTATGTGACCTCTGCATCCCTGTAGACCTGAGCTCACATTCTGTGGTTATGAATAGGAACATTCCAAGCTGCCCCGATTTCAGGAACCATCTTCCTTGGGTGGAGCAAAGAGTATGTTGTTTAGCCTCCCTTCAAAGGATGGAACCTTCTCTACTGTTGTTGATCCAAGTTGAGGGCAAGGTCCTATGGGGGTCCACAACAGGGTCTATTTTGTTGTTCCTGATAGAGATGACTGGTAATATTATGGAGAGGGATTTATTTGAGTTCTAGGCCCATCATATCTGTTTGGGAATCTCAGGACTCCCCGACTAGGGCCCCACCTCATCAAAGAGTCACCATTAAAGTATGCCAGTCTCTTGCCCTTATTCAGGTTTTACAGTCCTTGCTTTGATAAGGTTAGCTCTGGATGCTTTTAGTTTTTTTTAAAAAATATGGTTTATTTTCAGAAAGTTAAAAAATGTCCTAGATAATATAAAATATATATTTATATGTGTTCTACAATATTATACAGTACACTGAGTTCAAGGAGCCAGGCCAAGTGGTGCCTTGGCTGAGCACACATGTTACAATGCACAAGGACCTGCAGGGGAAAGCTTTGCAAGTGGTGAAGTGGGGTTGAAGATGTCTCTCTTTCTCTCTCCTCTATCTCCTCTAACCCTCTCAATTTCTGGCTGTCTCTATCAAATAAATAAAGATGATAAAAATATTTTAAAATACATTGAGTTCAGAAGATTCTAGAAATGTATACTATATGCCAATCATATTTTTATCCAGTGCTTTATTTATCATTACTAACCAAGGTATCACAATTTATCTTCAATTTGGAAAAATCTTTCTCTCTCTACATACACACACATACACATATTTGAGAATTTATTTCATATTTACTATAATTACAAGAACATATAAATTGTCAACTAGCAAATGTTAACAAAATGTATTTGGTTCAAAATTTAATCATCAGGACATTGCAAAACAACATTAAAAAATCCACTATCTTAAGCAGAAAGTAGAAAATAAAAGAAATAAGAACTCAGAAAAGGATGCTGCTGTGCTATTCAGCAATTTTCCATCAATAAGTAATTTGCTTTTTGTAACATTTCAGCTGTAACTATAGCAACAATACCATTAAGAAAAATCTCAGAACTTCAGGCTTGCCTATTTATTTTCTAAGTATCTTTTCTGAGGCATGACAGTAAGGCCTGCAGGAGGTTTAAGATTCACTGTTAGAAAGGATAGGGAAATAATGAATGATCATAAAATTGACATGGTAATTTACATTTATACTAGAGAAATTTTTAATCTAGTCTTAACATGAGTTTTTATTTAAAGATCAACTAGATTGATAGGAAACATATAGTTTCTATCAATAAAAATAAGTAGATTTATGTGACTCCTTACTCAAAATTTTGTAAAGTAAACCACCACTGAAATTGATAGGCTATGCTACTGAGTTTCCTAATTAACAAGTTTTGTTATTATTATTCAGGGTGTTCTTTTTTTTTAAATAACAAGTGGACATTTTACATTAATAATCTACATAGAAATAATTTCATTCATTGGCTGTCCCATATTAGGAAGCAATCCTACCTTCAACTTGTCATATGTATCAGTGTTACTTGTAGTCCTGGCATTATGTTGTAGTCTTCTAATATTACAGTTATTATCTATTTTGATATCCTGATAATCAGTTATTTTTTGTGTACTGTGTAAATTTTCTTTTGACATTTTTAATGTATTTTTGATACTTCTTTCTTACTGTCTTTTGAAAATTAAAGGAATGTACTTAAAGTCTTATTATGCTTTATTATGCTTTTTGTGACTAGAATGCACAGTCTCCTTGGTATTAATTGTTGTAAAGTCATTTAAGACTTCCCATATCCCTGTAGGTCAATAAGAAGTATCCTACTTTAATTCATTTGATGCCTCTAATATAATTTGTTAGATGAGGTAGATTACATCAACAGGCATTTCCACAAATAACAACACACACACTAAAATCATGTATATTGCAAGTGACTCAAATATTAAGTTAGTGACCAGGGGAACAGCTTGGCTGGCAGAGTGTGGAACTTGATCCCAAGCACTGCATGTTTTATTTTATTTTATTTTTTTCAACTGTTGCTTGTCTTAGAAGATTTTTATGGCTCCATCTATTCTGAATGACAGTCTAGCAGGATACAGTAGTCTTGGTTGAAAGTCTTTCTCATTGAGCACTCGATAGATGTCTTGCCATTCTCTTCTGGCCTGCAGTGTATGTGTGGAGAAATCTGCTGCTAATCTTATAGGTTTTCCTCTGTAGGTGACTCTTTGTTTTTCTCTTGTAGCCTTCAGGATCCTTTCTTTATCCTTATTCCTTTTCATTCTAAAAATGATGTATCTTGGTGTCTTTAAGTCTGGGTTAATTCTGTGTGAGACCCTTTGGGCTTCTTGAACCTTTATGTCTTTTATGTTGTATAGACTAGAGAAGTTCTCAGATATTGTGTCCTGAAGAATGCTTTCTTCCCCTCCCTCTCTTTCTTCCTCTGGTAAGCCAATAATGTGTATATTATTTCTTTTGAAGTCAACCCGTAGGTCTCTGTTGTTGTTTTCAGTATCTTTTAATCTCTTTTTGAGATCTGTTACTTCTTTTTTTTTTTTTTAAATTTTATTTATTTATTTATTCTTTTTGTTGCCCTTGTTGTTTTTTATTGTTGTAGTTATTATTGATGTCATTGTTGTTGGATAGGACAGAGAGAAATGGAGAGAGGAGGGGAAGACAGAGAGGGGGAGAGAAAGATAGACACCTGCAGACCTGCTTCACCGCCTGTGAAGTGACTCTCCTGCAGGTGGGGAGCCGGGGGCTCGAACTGGGATCCTTCCACTGGTCCTTGTGCTTAGCGCCACCTGCGCTTAACCCGCTGCGCTACCGCCGGACTCCCCTCTTACTTCTTTTTTAGTTGTCTCTAATTTGTCCTCGATCTTGCTAATTTCTGTATTCAGCCTCACTGATTCTATTCTCTCTCCCCTCTACTCTTTTCTGGAGTTCATCTATTTTGTTACCCTTTTCTGATACTGCTTTAGCTTTTTCAGCTAGTTGTGTTCTTAGCTCAGCGATTTCAGCTTTCAGCTCTCTAATAAGCTTGAGATAATTAATCTTTTCTTCCAGAGTCTCATTTGTTGTTTCTGCATTTCTGATGACAATTTTTTCAAACTCTCTACTCACTACTGTGATTATTTCCTTAACTAGTTTTTGGATGTTGACCTCATTATTTTGTGCTTCAACCTTTGGGTGGCTTTTAGCTGGACTCTTGTCCTGGTTCATTTCTCCAATATTTCTTCTTGTTGGTTTAACCATTTTATATAGTATGTTATGAGGTTCCTCTCTCAGTACTTTTCAAATTACTGATCACTGTTGCCTGGATTGACTTGTGTCTAAGTAAGGTAATTAAAGGGTTCACAGCTGTGGAAACTGACAGTTGTTTCAATATTATTTTAAACCCTGAGTTGGAACTCAGTGGCTTAAAAGCCTCTTTTGTACTATTTCTTCCCTGTAGGCTATGGGAGCCTGAGGGCTTTTAAACTATAAGTAGGCTGTGTAGCTTAATCACTGACTCCTAACCAAAAGATAAAGTAGGGTGGGGCAGAGCTAATACAGTGGTTATGCAAAGACTCTCACAACCCCACCTCTAGGCCACTGAGATATAGATCTTCTCCTGAGTTTCATGGTTAGTTCTCTGTCCTCTGGTGTCAGCACAGGGCCTCCCCCTGCTGCTCCAAATTCTGAGGGCAGTAGCAATGGAGACTCACAGTTGCATTTGGTAAGTCTTAGGGGAGTCCTCTCCTCCCTTCAGTTGTCTTTTTGTTGGTGAAACAGACTGGAGGTGGTGTCTCAACTGGTAAACTGCCAGACTGTTAGCAGCCACTTAATCTCTCCCTAGGCTCCTCTCTGTCCAAGAGCCACCCATGTTTGCACTCACTCGTGATTTGGTGGGTTCCTGAAGTTGTTGTAGTCCTGTCTTGTTGCAGTACCAGGTGATTTCCTTTGGTATTCCTAGTTGACCCGGGAGAGGAGAGGAGAAACACAGCTGCTGTTGCTCCATAGCCCAGCCTCTAGAAGTTCCACATTGTATGTTTTAGACTGGTGCTCTGGCTTGTCTCACTTTTATTTATTTACTTATTATTTATTTATTTATTTATATTTTTTGCCTCCAGGGTTATTGCTGGGGCTCTGTGCCTACACTGAGTCACTGTCCCTGGAGGCCATTTTTACACATTTTGTTGCCCTTAATGTTACCATTGTTGTTGTCTTCATTATTATTGTTGTCTATGCTGTTCTTGTTGGATAGGAATGAGAGAAATCCAGAGAGGTGGGGAAGACAAAGAGAGGGAGAGAAAAATAGACACAGAGCTAGGGAATAAACTAGGATCTCATGCTTGAAAATCTTGCAGTCTACTCTCTTACCTCCCAGAATACAGGACTGGTACTCTTTTTTGTGTATTTTTTTTCTTTTGTCTAAATCAGAATCATATTTCAAGGAACTTTTCATTGAAATTTATATATATTTTCTTTTTTAATATTTACTTAGTTATTCCCTTTTGTTGCCTTGTTTTATTGTTGTAGTTATTATTTGTTGTTGTTATTGATGTTGTAGTTGTTGGATAGGACAGAGAGAAATGGGGAGAGGAGAGGAAGACAGAGAGAGGGAGAGAAAGACAGACACCTGCAGACCTGCTTCACCGCTTGTGAAGTGACTCCTCTGCAGGTGGGAGCTGGGGGCTCTAACCAGGATCCTTACGCTGGTCCTTGCACTTGGCACCACCTGAGCTTAATCCACTGCGCTACCGTGGAGCTGCCTATATATTTTCTAAAACTAAGAAAATAATCTAAGTGTTAGAAGATTTAAATACTATCATTGATATATTATAAAACATTAAAATAATTTTGAATTATTACATTAACACAGCTTTGATAAAACTCATTCAAAAAACTGATTTATGGGCGGGGATAGATAGCATCATGGTTAATGCAAACAGACTCTCATACCTGAGGCTCCAAAGTCACAGGTTCAGTCCCCCATACCACCATATGCCAGAGCTAAAGTCATAGGCCCTTTGGTATATACCTAAAATAGACCTACTAGCTTTTTCCAAAATGGAGACCCCAAAACTCACCTGCTATGTTCTTACCTTGAGGTTCCTGACTATTAAGCAATTTGTCCTGCTTTATAATGTTTTTTCAGCCACCAAGTTGTAGATGCTACCATGATGCCAACCTGACTTCCCTGGACAGAGGACCTTACTAATGTACTCTGGACATCCACCTCCTCAGAGCCCTACCCCTCTACGGAAAGATAGAAACAGGCTGGGAGTATGGATCAACCCACCAATGCCCATGTTCAGCAGTGGAGAAGCAATTACAGAAGCTAGAAATTCCACCTTCTGCAACCCATAATGATCCTGGGTCCATGCTCCCAGAGGGATAAAAAATAGGAAGGCTTTCAAGGGAGGGAATGGGATATGGAGTTCTGGTGGTGGAAATTGTGTGAAATTGTATCCCTCTTGTCCTATGGTCTTATCAATATTTTTATTGTATAAATAAATTAATAGCAATTTAAAAATAAACTGATTTATTTTATAAATTAAAACAAAACTGTCATGTAAAGTTTATATGTGAACATTTATATTTATGCATAAATACATATCTATTTACATAGATAAAAACTAAATAGGTTTCACTTCTACTATAGTCTTATTTCTTTCCTTTCTTTTACTTATGGAGAGAGGGAAGCAAGGATAAGTATACTGAGCAAAGAACATAATTTTTTGGTAAATTACCTGATTTGAGATTCAATCAGAGCCATTAGAACATCTGATAATCTAACAGTTTGTATAAAGGATGACATGGAGGACACTGTAAATTTCCCACTGGTAACAATGGATACACTAAATTTATAGGTAGACATGTATTTTAATTGTGTTGAATTAACTTGGCTCTAACCAAGATAGAAAGCACAAAAGGGGAAGTTGGGCGGTAGCACAGCCGCACAGCAGGTTAAGCACATGTGGCATGAAGTGAAAGGACCAGGTGTAAGGATTCTGGTTTGAGCCTCCAGCTCCTCACCTGCAGGGGAGTCGCTTCACAGGTGGTAAAGCAGGTCTGCAGGTGTCTTTCTCTTCCCCTCTCTGTCTTCCCCTCCTCTCTCCATTTCTCTCTGTTCTATCCAACAACAACAACAATAACTATAACAATAAAAAACAACAAGGGCAACATAAGGGAAAATAAATAAATATTTAAAACTTTTAAAAAAATTTTAAAAAAAGAAAGCACAAAGGGAAGTATTATTTGTAGATATATGGCATTTCTATTTGTGATTAATTGTTCCATAGTACTAAATTTTAGGCTCTCAGTGATTTATGTATCATAAGTATAGTATAAAAATAACTGACAATTTAAAAATATATCATTTATATTGTATATGTAGCAAGTTTAATTTTATATAGTCCTCATCCTTCTATTCTTAGTTATATAATATATACTTACTATAAGAGAGTTATATTGATTTTGTATATGATTAATTACATCAAAATAAAATAATTACTTTTACATTCAGCTTAGCCACTAATCAACATTACAGCGAATAAGTGAATGGCTCATTTAAAACTTTTATTTTGAACATTTTATGTATTTTTGTCCAGGGGTACTTTGTACTTACACAGCTTCCTCAAAGACAGTGGACTTGCTTTCTTTTTTCTTTCTTTCTTTTTTTTTTTGTCTTTCAATTTCAGATAGACAAAGAGTTTAAGAAATAGGCAAAGGAGAAAGAAAGAAACAGAGAGAGAGAGACAGAGAGAGGAAGGAAGGAAGGAAGGAAGGAAGGAAGGAAGGAAGGAAGGAAGGAAGGAAGGAAGGAAGGAAGGAAAGAGAGACACTTCAGCAAGATCCACCATTTATGAACCTTTTCCTTGTGGTGCTTATGAACCTTTCCACAGGTCTATGTGCACGGTAAAGTGTGTGTTCTAATTAGATCTTTTAACTTTAAACATCACTGAACACATAATATTCAAAGACAGTATACTAGAAGAAATATTATTAGTTCATGCATTTTGTGAATGGCTTAAGACAGAGAACTTATGAAACTCTAAAACAACAACCTAAAACTCAATTTAAAAATCTGTAGAAGATCTGAATAATCACTATTCCAAAGATGACATCAAGATGGTCAACAAGCACATGAAAAGATGTTCATTACCACTGATTATTAACAAAATGTAAATCAAAACACCAATAAGTCATATCACCTCACCCTTGTGTGAAGGACTTAAATCATAATGAGTAATATCAAGCTGTGGGGAGAAACTGGAGAAAAAGAAACTCTTAATACATTGTTGGTGAGAATTACATAGGTACAATTTTAGTAAACGGTGTAAAGCTTCCTTAGATGAAAAGAGAATTATCATATGATCTAAAAATTTTACTTCTGAAATGAAATAAAATACATATTCTGGGGCCTGGTGGTGGTGCGCCTGGTTGAGTGCCCATGTTACAGTGCACAAAGACCCAGGTTCAAGTACGTGGTCCCCACCTGCAAGGGGACACTTCACAAGCTGTGAAGCAGGGCTTCAAGTGTCTCTCTCCCTCTCTACACCCACCCTCCCAGCTATATTTCTGGCTGTCTCTATCCAATAAATAAAGATTGAAAATTAAAAAAAACATATTCTATGTTTTTCTATACAAAAAATGATTCATGTATTTCTAACAACCTAATATATCCAAAGAATATGAAAACATCAATGCAAAGAGTCATATAATTGTTTACTGAAGTATTGTCAACCACACTTAAGAGAAAACAAAAGTACTCAATAGGTAATTGTATAAAGAAGATGTGGCATAAACATACAACAGAGTATTTCCTTCTGGGAAGACAAAATGTTCTCATTAGAAGCAAAAGAATCGGGGCTGAGTGGTGGTGCACCTGGGTAAGTGCACATATTAACAGTGCACAGGGACCCAGGTTTGAGCCCCTAGTCCCCACCTGCAGGGCTTTGCAAATGCTGAAGCAGGTCTGTAGGTGTCTCTCTGTCTCTCTCCCTCTCTATCTCCCCTCCTCTCAATTTCTGGCTGTCTCTATCCAATAAATAAGTAAAGGTAATAAAAAAAAATTTTTTAAGTATCTTTAAAAAAAAAAGAAGCAGCAAAAGAATTCAGAAGAAGAAAGATAACTACAGGGTGATATCACATTCTTTTGCAATAAAAGGAAATAAAATTGATGTAGACAAAACAGAATAAAGATGAACTGGTATATGATGACAATATTTTGCTAGAGGTGGAAAGGGTGGGGAAATGAGACAAAGGCTAAATGGAGGTTTAAGAGACAGTGCTGTGTGTTATTAAACCTTTGTAGAACAACAAGAGAGTTCAAAATATACAGGAAGTGGGATTTCATTGATCTTCTTGTATGCTGGAGAACAGATATAAATTGAGAGAGAAATTGGTTAGATGTTATGCCCTACTACAATGTAGTGGAATTTGGTGCAATACTAGTAACCTCTTTTCAGGGAAAACTATCTCTGATAACAGTTACAGGGTAAACTTTTTTGGGCTGCAAAATGGCTTCCAGAAATTTATTCTCTAAATATTTCCCAATACAGTGCTGTACTTGAAACATTTTATTTAAAAAAGTTAAACCCTACAATCAGAGTTATAGAGATTACTCAGTTAGTATGAAGATTAAGGTTTATTTTTAATTTTTTTTAATATTCCTACCAAGGAGTTTGGTGTCTGAGCAATCTACATCTTCTGGTGGCTGTTGGTATGCATGAGACCCCTTCTGTTTCATTTGGTTTAAATCCCCCCTGCTTAACACTAGTCTATTTACATAACCACTTCATTCTATTTACATAACAGCTGTTAACAAGCACCACCCTCCCTCCAGGGCATTTGTGGTTCAGTGATAGGATTCTCGCCTGCTCCACCCCCTCCTTGTCACACTCTGATTTTCACCAGTCACTTTTCTCTCCACCCTCTCTATGTCACATCCTGTTTCCACCCTACTTGGCAAGTATATATAAAGACAGCATTGTGAGTTTTACGGTACCTTGAGTTTAGCTTAGCTCGGCTTAGATTGGGCTGCGTCCTGAATGAATAAAGAGATACTGCCTACAGCTCAACCATGAGTCCCTGGTCATCTGTTACCCACCCGTGAAGCCAGCCCGGCGAAAACAACATAGCCCGCACAAAACAACAGGTGGCCATTTTTGTTTTCATTCTTCTTTCTTTCTCTCAGTCTTCTTTGTAGGATAGAAAGAAATGGAGATGGGGAGAAGTAGATTAAAAGAAAGAGAGACACCTGCAGTACTACTTCATTCCTGAAGCTTCCTCTCTGCAGGTGTCTGTTTTTCTCTCTCAATCTACCTTTTTTTTTAAAAAAAATTGAGGATTAAAGGTTTACAGAATAGTCATTGAAATATAAGCATTAAAAACAAACAAAAAAAAAACAGGCACAGACTCATATCTCTCTTTGATTGGGTTTTTATAAGATATACCAGGACCCCAGTATTTCTTCATCATGCCCCATACCCTCCTTCTCCAGAGTCCTTTGTTGTGGTGCAATATACCACATCCAGTCCAAGTTTCACATTATATCCTCCCCTTACTGTCCTCTATTCTCAAGTTTTATCTGTAAGTGCAATCATTTGTTATTGGTCTTTCTTTCTGATTTGTGTCACTCAGCATGATATCCTCAAGATCTGACCATGATATTGCAAAGGAGATGATCTCATCATTTTAAACATCTGCACACTACTCTATTGTGTATATGTACCATAATTTTCTTAAGCCATCCATCTGTCATTGGCTGCAGCTGGGTTGTTTTCAAATCTGGGCTATTACAGTGTTGCTATGAACTCTGATGTGTGTAGATCGGGTTGGATGGGTGTGTTTGTTTCCTATTTACTTTGTTGCCATCAGGTATATCACTCGGCCTCATGATACCATTTATATGTTATGGCTGCAGTTTATAATGATGATGCAATAGCCAATTATTTGGATGGGTTATTATTTATTTAAAGATTCTTCCACTAGAGGAATATTCTAAGTGCTGCAACATAAGCATAAACCAGTATGTCACCAGTTGAGTAGGCAGCGATTTTTAATTTTGTAAGTAAAATATCAGTCATCACAATATGATACTTGACAATATGTCAACCGTGTATATTCTAAATTCAAAGCATTCATAGTCTTTTTTTGCTCAGTATTAAAAATGAACAACAGTACAAATGGAGAACATAGTATTACTAAGGACATACTTATCCTTATTTCAGAAGAATTACCATTCCAAGTATATTAGAAAATATGTTCTTTTAATTTCTGCATAAAAGTCAAAGTAATCACTCTGTGTACAACTGGAGTTTTTATCATTCTAAACTGAATGGAACCATTCTAAACAGGAATATCTTTTGACTGTAAGAAAATAAATGTGAATCAGGAAAACATATGCATTGAGGTTAAACTGACATTCCATCAGATTTAGATAAATGAAAAAACTTTAATGATTTATAATGATATAAAATGCAGTTATGAGGGGCTGGGCAGTAGCGGAGAGGGTTAAGCACATGGTGCAAAGCGCAAGCACCAGTGCAAAGCTCGGGTTTGAGTCCCCAGCTCCCCACCTGCAGGGGTGTCACTTCACAAGAGGTGAAAGTCTGCAGGTGTCTATCTTTCTCTCCTCCTCTCTACCTTCCTCTCCTCTCTCAGTTTGTCTCTGTCCTATCCAACAACAAAAATAATAATAACGATGGGCAACAAAAGGGAAAAAATAGCCTACAGGAGCAGTGGATTTATAGTGCAGGCACTGAATCCCAGTGATAACCCTGGAGGCCAAAAAATTAAATAAATAAAGTGCAGTTATCAAAATTATAAAAACTTAGCTTGAGGTAGAAATTCACCTCAATAATAACACTATATCAAGACATATCAAAAGTTAGCTATCTTTAGCTTTGCTAACCAGGGTCATGGTTGGCGCTTTTTTTCTATAAAACTCTATCTCAGGTCTTCACATATGATAAAATGTACACTCTACTGGGTGAGCTACCACCTGGCCATCAAAAGTTAGTTTTTAATGTGTGAATTCTTTTCATCATGCTGAGCTTTACTTTTAAAAATTCTTCCCAAATATTAAAATTCTAAGGAATATAATTATATTAAACATTGCCTCATTTTAACCATTATTTTATTTTCAGTTCTCTTTCAATATTGTCAAAATTATTCGTGCTCCTCAATTTATTTCAGACATAATAAGTGCTACAGAACTCATGAGACAGGAGCACATTAAAAGAAAGAAACTAAAAATAAAATCAGCATTACTTTTGAAAGCATGCATGCAGACACTGTCATTTTGATAATGCTTTGAAAATTAAAAATACTTTGTGCTGCAGATACTTCCATACTACTTGAGGCCTCAGAGGTTCAGTCCTAGCACTATCATTTGCCAGTGCTCTAGTCTGACTCTGCCACCTCAACATGCTTCACTTCAGACTGTGTCTAGAGATACCAGGCCTGGGATGTCAAAACTTCGAGCTCCAATAGTCGGGTGAGACATTCCTAGCTCAAAGGACTCCTTAATGCCATTTCAGGTGGCACACTTCCTAACAAAGTTACAGAACCTAGACACAGCTCCTCGTCATCACCTTCAGAAACAAAGTTTCACGAGTGTTGAAGCAGTACTGCAGATATCTCGCTTTATCTCTTCTTCTCTGTCTCTCCCATTCTCTCTCAATTCCATTATTTCATTTCCTTTCAAATAGAAATGAAATAGTGAAATGAAATGAAATGAAATGAAATAATAATAATAATAAAACTGACTGCCAAGAGAGGTGAATTTGTTCTACAGGCACTAAGACCTCATGGTAACCCTAGTAGCAATTAAAAAAAAAAAAGAGGGGCAGTGGGCCATAGTGCAGTGCGTTAAACGCACATGAAGCGCAAGGACCAGCTTAAGAATCTTGGTTCCAGCCTCCCCCCGCCCTGGCTCCCCACCTGTGTATGGGGGGTCACTTCACAAGTGGTGAAGTAGGTCTGCAGGTGTCTATCTTTCTCTCCCCCTTCTCTGTCTTCTCTTCCTCTCTCGATTTCTCTCTGTCCTATAGAAAACGACAGCAATAACAACAACGACGATAAACAACAAAGGCAACAAAAGAGGAAAATAGCCTCCAGGAGCAGTGATTCATAGTACAGGCACCGAGCCCCAGCAATAACCCTGGAAGCAAAAAAAAAAAAAAAAAGAAAGGCCTGGTGCCTGGTGGCACACCTGGTTGAGCACACATGTTACAATGCTCAAGGACCCAAGTTCAAGTCCCCAGTTGCCATCTGCTGTGGGAAAAGCTAGAGAGCTTAAAAAGCCTAAAAAAACTTTTATAATAAACATCAGTAAAGAAATTTGGATGACAGAGGACCTAGTGGGGGTTGTATTGTTATATGGAAAACTGGGAAATGTTATGCATGTACAAACTATTTTATTTACTGTTGAATGTGAACCATTAATTCCCCAATAAAGAAATTAAAAAAAGAAATTTGAATGTTTTTGTATTCTTATCCTTAAATTTTATTTTATACACATAAAGAATTAAAAGAATGCATTTTTTATTTGAGAAAAGTATAACTATAACAAATTTTTTTAATTTATAAAAATGAAACACTGACAAAACCATAGGATAAGAGGAGTACAATGTCACACAATTTCCACCACCAGAACTCCGTATCCCATCCCCTCCCTTGATAGCTTTCCTATTCTTTAACCTTCTGGGAGTATGGACCCAAAGTCATTGTGGGATGCAGAATGTGGAATGCAGAACCTGATTTTGTACCGTACTGGTAGAAGTCATACTCATTTGACAAATTATTGATCAATACTTTATTAAAACTTTTAGGAAGGGGCCAGGAGGTGGCTTACCAGGTACAGTGCACATGTTGCCATGCTCAAACAAGGTACCAGGTTCAAGCCAGAGTCAGCATCACTATAAATTAAGGGTTTTGTTTATAACTACATAGATGGTGTTATAATTTAATAATGTAAGGTATGAAAAGAACTGAATTTAATATAAACTTTACAGAGGCTTTTCAATAGTAAATAAGATAAATGACTATGAAACTTCTAAACACTAAATCATGCAGTAATTTTAAAATTCTTCAAGTATATAGCTTTATACAGAGGAAATATCTCTTTGTCAAAACAAAATAACAGTACTAGTACTGTGCTATTATTACACTGTCATGTAACAACTTTTAGTCTCTCTTCCCAAGGGGAAAAATTCACAAAGCAAATATGAAAATGTTCTTAGTAAGTTAGTTTTATAGAGCAATCATTTCAGACCTCTGTCCTCTACCCACTTACTGGATTTTTAACTACTTTATAGCATTATCACATATACTCTTAAAAAATGCATTTTATATGAAAGCCTTTTATTGACTCAAGAGAGACAACAGTGCTAGAAAAGGAATTCAGACTTCTTCCAACTAAATTTGAAAAACTTCCTTCCTTCCTTCCTTCCTTCCTTCCTTCCTTCCTTCCTTCCTTCTTTCCTCTCTCTCTCTCCCTCTCCCTCTCCCTCTCCTTCTCCCTCTCCCTCTCTCCCTCTCCCTTCTCCCTCTCCCTCTCCCTCTCTGTTCCTTCCTTTCTTTTGCTTTTTGCCTCCAGTCACTGGGGCTCAGTGCCAACACTACAAATCCACAGCTTCTGGAGGCCTTTTTTTTTTTTTTTTTTCCTCCTCCAGGGTTATTGCTGGGCTCGGTGCCTGCACCATGAATCCACTGCTCCTGGAGGCCATTTTTTTCCCCCCTTTTGTTGCCCTTGTTGTAGCTTCGTTGTGGTTATTATTATTGCCCTTGTTGATACAATTCGTTGTTGGATAGGACAGAGAGAAATGGAGAGAGGAGGGGAAGACAGAGAAGGGGAGAGAAAGATAGACCCCTGCAGACCTGCTTCACCGCCTGTGAAGCGACGCCCCTGCAGGTGGGGAGCCGGGGGCTCGAACCGGGATCCTTACGCCGGTCCCTGCGCTTTGCGCCACATGCGCTTAACCCACTGCGCCACTGCCCGACCCCCTGGAGGCCTTTTTTTTTTTAAGGGCAGAGAGAGAGAGAGAAAGAGAGAGAGAGATAGAGAAAGACACTTGCAGACCTATTTCACTGCTTGTGAAGTGACCTACACCCTTCCCCCCCCCCCCCCCACACACACACACACAACACAAGTAGGAAACCTGGGACTTGAACAGATCCTTGCAATTTGTACTGTGTGTGCTTAACCTGGTGCACAACTGCCCGATCCCCCATTTGAAAAATTTTTTAGAAAAGGTTTTGCATCTTCATCTTAACTATATCGATTTGATTCATTTTTGTAAAACAAAGTAATTAATACCAGAAATAACCATTTTCTTCTTTCTGTTTGCCTAAAATTTTAATATTGGCAAACTGACTGCTTAACTTGGTCTCACATCATCAGAATTCTATAGTGTGCAAGATCTTTCCACAGATAGTTACAATGAAAAATGGAGTCTCATCCTCATTACTTTTTACAAAGAATATAAAAGCCGAATCTCAAAGGCAGAGGATGATAAATGGCAAATCTCTGACTTTTGGATGTTTTCTGTGATTAACAGCAAATGAACAAGTAGATTTTTATTTTTTTTACTTTTTGAGGTGAGAAAATAGCGGAAGGTCCTTCAAAGCATCTACTATAGGTGTTGCAACATAGGATAAAGATAGAATTATTTTTAGTGTTTTTGAATTGTTATACCACAGTGATAAGACTGAATACCTTACCAGACTTCCATACAACTTCATGCATTATATTTTGTGAATTCAGAAAAAATTCTGATATATATATATGCCTCTTTTTAAGTACATTCATAGTGGAATTATTTTAGTGACTTTAAAGTTGGACAGGAGTTATGTAGACTTAATGCCTTCTATAAAATATGTTGCAGACAATTCATCTGGTAATCAAAATACCTACTCTGTATTAGGTTTATAATCCATAAAACAGTACATTTATATTCACTGAAATTTATCTTTAATCTTATTAATTCTCATGAAATTCTGTTTGCATACTTTCTTTTAAAAAATAATTTCTCTCCCCTTTTTAAAAGCATTCAGTGGAATGACCTGCCAAACCATCAAGAAAAGGCAGAGAACAGACACAACTTTGGGGTGAAGCAGCAGCTTTTCATACTGTTTTGCTTTAGGAAGTGGTGTGACAGGCCTTTTGGCCATCACCTTCTGATTCTTCTGTCCCTAAGCTTAGGTGGTCTCACGCCTTCAGTCTCTCTGGAGTATCCTCTTCGGGGAGATGAAAGTGCAGGGAGGAGTGGGGAGGAGAGAGAGTCAAACCTGTGCGAAGAGAGTGAGGGCCAGGACTGGGAAGCCCATGTATTCCCTTTCCTAGTCCCCACCGCATGACACAGAGTGTGTGGCCTAGGCACCAGGGAGAGAAGAAGGGGTGTTGGGGTGGTAGTACAGGTGGGAAGTCAGAGGGTGAAGACCTGACTCCCAGGAGAGGCTCCTGGGGGATTCACCTCACTCCCCTCCAATAAAATAAAATAATTTCTCTATTCCAGTATAATAAAAAATTTACGGACAAATAAATTCAATGTGAGCAAACGTCTCAAAAAGATAAATGCTTATATGTTGACAAATTTATCCATGTACCTAAGTTAAAAACCAAAATTTACAAACAGATATATAGTACACTGACATTAAGGAAATTGTCTGCTAGGAAAAGGATATAGACATGGAAGATATGAGGAGTCATAGTCATGTTTTAAAGTTATATATCATTTAAAAGCTCAGTTAAAGATACTAATCCAACAGTTAAGGCTGAGAAGCAGGCGAATGCGGGAGTTAGACAAAGAACATTGCACAGAGGAAACAAGAAGAGAAATCAGAGTAGACTTTGCCCTTCACCAGGTTGATATTACCAATAAAGTGGGTGCATACAATGTCCACTGGAGGGAAATTCATTAGAGATGAGAACCAAGAGCTTTAGTTAACTGGCATAAAAAAAAGATGTAGATCTGCATATCATGTGAATGATTAAGATATGAGGAAATGAAATGAAATACAAGTAACTCTTCAAGATATCTGGCAATGAAACAGTGGTTGTAAACACACCAATTGCTTGAAGAAATATAATATTATGGGGAAAGTCATATAACACACTATCTAGGGTCATAGAAGCTAGAAACAGATGGCGAGTTCAGATATATCTAACACCACTTTGATGTTTCCTAGTTGCAAGGTTTCGGGTGAACTGTAATCTTTGTTTGCCTTCCCTCATCTTAAAATTGGCAATAATAATAAACTGGTGAGCTCTTGTAAAAGAAAAACAAAAAATTACACATAAAGTACTTAGAACAACTGTTTGTAATTTTGTTGATTATGTGAAAATATTTAATTGGAAGAATATAGTACAGGAGAAAACAGGTTATTAAACATTTATCATAATCTCTAGAGGAAGAGATTATGAATAGATACATTTGTGTGTGTGTGGAAGCCAGGGCCTCCCAGATTAACTCTCATTATTTTTATTAGAGAGAGAGAGAGAGATTATAATAATAGAATATTCCCTGGAGCCATGGCAACTCCCATGTGCTTCCAAGATTAAAACCTGGGTTTGTATATACCTTCCCAGTGATCTACAATCTGGTGACTAGAGTCTAATTTTTAAGATTTTCTTTAAAATGATTTTTAACCTTTCCTTATTTTTAACTTTTTCACTTTTCTAAGTATAATTGCTAAATACTACTCTAGAAATCAAGTCCTGTTATGAAAATTGTGCATGTATAGTGAGGAAAATATAATAATGATAAAACTAGTATTGTGATATGATTCTGTTAAAATAGTGTATATAATTCATATCTATCTACAGATAAAAATATATGTATGAAAGTATACATAGACTATTAATAGAACATTGATATTACCAAACTATTAATAGTAGCTAATTGTGAGTGGTAGGATTATAGCATATTTCAATATTACTTTTTCTGCTTTTGTGTATTTTCCTCAATTAATGATATCTTTCTAAGAAAAATTCTATTTAAAGTAATAAAGATATTTTTCTCTGGAGTCCATAAGGCTGCAAATTAGGGATTAATTGTACCCCAATGTTACTTAATTTATATTAAAGTACTATGCTTTTAGTGCAGGGGACTGAGAAGCACTACCGTCCACAACCCAACCCTTTCTATTCATATCTCTGAGGTTTAAGCAAAAAATCAAGCCATTTTGACAAAATGCAAATCTGGGTATGGCAGATTACCATGGATATCCTCCCTTACAAGATAAAAAGTTCATTTGTAAGCTCAACCACATACATCCATAAATGGAAGTACAGTGAACATACTTTTTGATAGTTTAATGTTTTTTCACATGGTTTATTTGCCTGTATGGCCTTTCTTTCCCTTTGTCACATAATCAAGTTTTGTCTGTTATTTAAAGTGCTATTTTGTTAGTGCTTACAAATCAAATTATAGTGATATCATACTATAGTAATCAAATAAGGAACAGAAAAGGAAGCAACAAACTAAAATTGATTGGAACCACAGGGGTTAAATTAATGAAATGACAGATGGTTTCACTTCTGCTATAAAAAAGGAAACTTCGGGAACAAATACACATTTTTATGTCTTTCTAGTGTTTTAAAAATTAGCCAAATAGTGACACTCCAATAAACATGAGAAAAATAACGAAAATCAGAAGAAAGAAAATTATCAAATGAAACATAGTATAGAATGTTGTATGCTTTACATTGGGTTCTAGTTCTCCCCCGCCAAGAGAATTGCATCAGTCCTGTTAATTTCGTGGGCCCGCTTGGCCCTGCCCCAAAAGAACCCCGACAGAGGGTTCCTGAGTTCGAGAGTTTGAGAGTTACAGAGTAAGAGAGAGTTCCACAGTGGAAGAGTTTCAGAGGGTTCCCCAGTACGAGAGTTCCAGAGTTCCAGAGTTGGAGAGTTCCCGAGTTACAGAGTAAGAAGGAGTGCTTGTGCCGCCGCAAAGAGACAGCAGAGTTCTGTTTGGTGATTAGTTTGTCTTAGTTTATGAATCGTTGTTCCTGAATAAAGAAATACAGCTGCCCTGCCCAGCCGTTGTCTCCGCGTCTCTGTTACCCGCCGTGAAGCTAGCCCGGCCAGCTGGAGCCATCCGAAATTTTAACAACAATAGAAAATTCAGGGGTTCAGGGAGTCGGGCTGTAGCACAACGGGTTAAGTGCAGGTGGTACAAAGCGCAAGGACCGGCGTAAGGATCCCGGTTCGAGCCCCCAGCTCCCCACTTGCAGGGGAGTTGCTTCACAAGTGGTGAAGCAGGTCTGCAGGTGTCTATCTTTCTCTCCCTCTCTCTGTCTTCCCCCATCTCTCTCCATTTCTCTCTGTCCTATTCAACAATGATGATGACAACAACAACAATAACTACAACAAATAAACAACAAGGGCAACAAAAGGGGATAAATAAATAAAATAAATATTAAAAAAAAAGAAAATTCATGGGTTCATTATTCCATGGATTACTGTCTATTTATCATTTATTGTTTGTTTGTTTTTGTTTTTGCTTTTTATGGCTACTATTTATGTTTATTGCTAGGGCTTGGTGTCTGCAAGAGGAACCCATTGCTCCTGGTGGTAATTTTTTCACCTCTTCTCTTCTCTTCTCTTCTCTTCTCTTCTCTTCTCTTCTCTTCTCTTCTCTCTCCTCTCCTGCCCTCCTCTCCTCTTCTCTCCTCTTCTCACTTCTCTCCTCTCCTCTCCTCTCCTCTCCCCTCCCCTCCCCTCCTCTCCTTTTTTCCCTTCCTTTCTTTTCTTTTTATTAGGAAAGAGAGAAATTGAGAGGAGAGGGGAAGACAGAGAGGGAGAGAGGAGAAACATATGCAGATCAGCTTCAACACTCATGAAGCCATCCCTTGCAGGTGGGGGTGTAGAGGCTTAAACCCAGGTCCTTATGCAAAGACAGAGTATTTTGTTCTTGTTCTTGTTGTCTATTTTATTTGGATTGGGTGGGGGAGATAGCATAATGGTTATGCAAAGAGACTCTCATGCCTGAGGCTCTGAAGTCCCAGATTTAATCCCCCGCACCACCATAAACCAGAGCTGAGCAGTGCTCTGGTGTTTCTCTGTGTGTGTCTCTCTCCCTGCATCTAAATAAATAAATAAGTAAAATATTTTATTTGGATATATATATATATATTTAATACCATTGATTATAGTTGGTAGAAGTGTAGGGTGTCAATAAACATTTGTTGAAATAATTATTTTTATTCAGATGATACAAGTATATCCTCTGTGCATCTTAGAAAATCTCCAACAGAAGTAATTCAATGCATATAAGCAAGATATTCTCAAAAAAAGGTAAAGTACAGTCTCGGTGCAAAATAAATTATCTGTGAAAATGCACTGTAAAAAAAAAAGGCAATACCATAATGCTGGCACATGATTTAGGCTAATATAATTACTGAAAGCTGTGTAAAGTGATAAAATCTTTTAATTTTGTTTTTGTTAAAATAGAGGGAATATAGAACCACTTATTTAAGCAGACTTCAAATGACTTTGTGTAATGAAAAATGGGAGAAACAGAATACAAAATGTATATAGTATTGGATATAAATATTAAGCATATGTGAATATGTAAGAGCAGGGAAAATGGAAATTACCTATTTTGTTTCAAGTTGAAATTACTCATTTTAAATGAGAGGGCAACTGGCAAATTAAATTGAAGGTGAAGAATATTACATAGCAAATAAAAATGTCATGATGATATACTCATTTATCATTACATAAAGTTAAACGATTAGGTAAGAAGGGATGTCATGAATATTTAATAACCAAAAACATTTATGGTAGAATTTAATTGTGTGGTTCTGTGGGTTCAGATTGTCTTAGTCTGAATTTCATTTGTTTACTACATAAAACAATAATATATCACTTTACTTTGTCATACCTCTATAAGCCTTAGCCCAGACATACTTAGGATAAAGGCATAACATACAGCACCCACTGTAGAGGGGTGTCATAAGGATTATTTGCTCAAATCCATGTCAAGCATGTAATTAGGTATCTTAGTCACTAGAATAACTTAGAGTTGCTTTTGTTGTAATACTACTACATGTCTTATTTATATATGTACATGCATATGTATGATCATAGATGCAAATCAAATATCAAAATATATAATTGAAATATTTGTAATTAGTATTGAAAGTTTTGTCATTTTTTAAATTTTTTACTTATAAAAAGGAAACACTGACAAAACCATAGGATTAGAGGGGTACAACTTTACACAATTCCCAACACTAGAACTCTGTATCCCATCCTTTCCACTGATAGCTTTCCTATTCTTTATCCCTCTGGGAGTATGGACCCAAGGTCACTGTGGGATGCAGAAGGTGGAAGGTCTGGTTTCTGTCATTGCTTCCCCACTGAACATGGGCATTGATAGGTTGATCCATACTCCCAGCCTGCCTCTTTCTTTCCCTAGTGGGGAAGGGCTCTGGAGAAGCAGAGCTTCAGGACACATTGGTGGGGTGTCTGTCCAGGGAAGTCTGGTTGGCATCATGCTAGCATCTGGAACCTGGTGGTTGACAAGAGAGTTAACATACAAAGCCAAACAAATTGTTGACCATTTATAGACCTAAAATCTATATATTGCAAATAAAACCTGTTATTTGCATAACAAGCCCATGTGAATATGCATGTTCATACACATAAGCCTGCATGCCTATACAAAAAACAAAGCATGTAAAACACATGACTATGTCATGTTCATTGCAAATGAATTATGGGGAAGGATTTTAACAAAGTTCTCAGATAATGATTGCTCAAGTTTACCAAAATATTAGTAAAATTGAACTATATGATCCAGTAGTAATTCATATGGTCCTGTTAAGAATAATGACAAAAGTAGGGCACCAATGTGAAAACCCTGGGGTGAGGGTGGACATTCGGCTTCCCAGGACGGCGGGGGGGGGGGTTGGGATGGGACACAGTCTTTTGGTGGTAGGAATGATGTTTATGTACACTCCTATTAATTTGTAGTCATATAAATCACTAATTAATATGAGAGGGGAAAAATTGATTGTATGTCTCAAACTTTTTAAAGCACAGACTGAGTCTTTTTAATACATAGACTGAGTCTTTGATATGTTGAGTCTCTCAAAAGCCTAGACCAGGGAGAGCAGAAGCAACCGGTGGCACAGCTATATACAAGATGTTGGGTATTATACAGCAAATCCTAACAAAGAGACTTTTCAAAGTTAACCCAATTACCAAATAATGTGATGATAACAATAACTATCGTCTTCTTGAACCCTAAGAAAGCAGGAACCTCACATTTCCACTATAGAGCCTCTATTTCCCCCAGTCCTGGAACCTTAGGGTGGGGCACACTTTCCTGCATGTTTCTTTCAATCCATACCAAAGAATATTGCAACCACTGATCCCAACCTAATCAACGTGGGTGCCACCTCAGTATGCTTCACTTCAGACTGTGTCCAGAGACTTCAGGTGTGGAATGACAACCCTTCAGCTTCATTACTCGGGTGAGACCTTTCCTTTCATAGTATTCTCTAATTCTATTCCAGGTGGTTCACTTCCTAACAAAGTCCCAAAACCTAAATATAGACCAGGTCCCATGAGATAGAGCATATGTTCACATGTATCCATAAACTAGGGCAAAATATATACCTTAAAGCAAAAATACACAATAGTCTGCAGTAAGTAACCCCAACACTTCATCTGCACTATTCCAGCCTTTAGGTCCACAATGGTTCAACAATTTGTTTGACTTTGTATGTTAACTCTCTTCAGCCACTAGGTTCCAGATGCCAGCATGATGCCGACCAGATTTCCCTGGACAGACAACTCCACCAATGTGTCCTGGAGCTCTGCTTCCCCAGAGACCCACGCTACTAGGGAAAGAGAGAGGCAGACTAGAAGTATGGATCAGCCAGTCAATGCCCATGTTCAGTGGGGCATTGAATAGTTCCATTACTATTGGAACTATTCAGCTCATCAACGTATATAAGCCTCCCAGTGCCTCATGGGATAATGAGGTCCTGCCTAGCCCGAATCACCTAGCCGTTTACGTTGGAGACTTTAATAGTCATCACCAAGACTGGGGATATTCCTCCACTCGTGCTGACGGCTCTATCTTAGCCGACTGGACTTCAGCGAATGACCTCTCCCTATTATACGATCCCAAACAGCCAGGCTCTTTTCACAGTGCTAGATGGAATAAAGACTAGTCACCCGACCTGTGCTGGATTAGCACAGTCAACGGCCAAGCCTTTCCCGCTATGAGACAAGTTCTCAAGGACTTCCCGCACAGTCATCACCGCCCAGCTATCATCCACATTGGTCTCCAGCTCCCACTGATTCTGTGCTTGGAGAAACTAAGATGGAACTTTCGGAAAGCAAACTGGCGTCTGTTCAGTGATCTTACCAATAAATCTATTCCTGCAATTCCAATTAACTCTATCCCCTCTGAAGATTCCTACAGGCGCTTCCACCAAGCAATCTTCAAAGCAGCTTCCCAAGCTATTCCTCGTAGGAGACGTGCTAACTATACGCTGAATGCGAGCAACTACTAAAGCAGTATGATGAGTCGGGCGACCCAGATGTGGCTGACCATCTCATTGCCTCCCTGGATGCAGCACGCCAAGCCCGCTGGCAACAACTCACGGAAAGTCTGAACTTCACCCACTCAAGTAGGAAGGCCTGGAAGCTTCTTCATAGTCTGGGTGCCGGTAGCCAACCCTCTCCCGTCTCCCATCCTCCCGTATCTCCAAACTCAGTGGCCAGTCACCTAACTCAAGTTGGACGTGCTAAGATCAACCCAGTCTGGAAAAGAGAAATTTCCCATGAGTGGTCATCCCACTTCTGTTTATCTTGTCCATCTCCAAAACTCTCTCCCTTTACACTGTCTGAACTGGAAGACACTTTGAAGAGGGTTAAACCGGGAACGGCTGCTGGCTATGATAACACCACCCCAGAACTCATTCTTAACTTGGGCCCCGCGGCAAAGAAGTGGCTCACTTCATTCCTGTCCCACATCTTGGAATCCGAGTCTATGCCCAAAATTTGGCGTCGTGCGAAGATAATAGCAGTTTTGAAACCAAAGAAAGACCCAACACTGGCCGCCAGCTATAGACGAATTGCTCTCCTCTCCATGTGTTACAAACTCCTTGAGAGGCTGCTTCTGTCACGTATTTCTCATCTTACAGAGAAATTCCTATCACCCGCCCAAGTTGGTTTCCGCCTAGGAAGATCTACCTGTGAACAAGTGCTGGCCCTCTCAACTTACATTGAAAATAGATTCCAGAAGAATTTAAAGACGGGTGCTGTCTTTGTTGATCTCACAGCAGCCTATGACACGGTCTGGCATTGTGGTCTCCTAGTCAAGATCTCAAGATGCCTGCCTCCATGGGTGGCCAACACTATATCGTTTCTTCTCCAAAACAGAAGATTCCGGGTGCATCTGGGTGACAAGTCTAGCAGATGGAGACTTGTCTCAAGTAGCCTCCCCCAGTGCTCTGTTCTGGCTCCTACGCTATTTAATATTTACATCAATGACCTCCCAGAAACTTCTTCAAGGAAGTTCATCTATGCCGATGACATCTGCTGTGCAACTCAGGCATCCAAGTTCGACATCCTTGAGGAAACACTCACAAAAGACATGTCTCTGATATGATTACTGTAAAAAATGGCGACTAATCCCTAGGCACTGCAAAAATGGTATCATCTGTTTTCCATCTACACCATGCCTCGGCCTCGCGTGAGCTTCATGTGCAGCTTGACAATACGAGAATCCGGCATGAAGCCCAGCCAGTCTATCTTGGCGTTACTCTCGATAGCACTCTGTCATTTCACGAACATCTCATAAAAACTGCAGCAAAGGTGGGTGCGAGGAATAACATCATTGCAAGACTGGCCAGCTCCTCATGGGGCGCGAGCGCTTTCACACTACGATCATCCTCTCTGGCATTATGCTATTCCACTGCAGAATACTGTGCCCCAGTATGGTTCTGTAGCCCCCATGTCCACTTGGTCGATTCCAAATTATATTCCTCCATGAGGATAATTTCTGGAACCATCCGTTCCACCCCGGTCCCATGGCTGCCAGTTCTTAGCAACATCGCCCCGCCAGATATTCGTCAGGATGCGGCATCATCTAAGTTCATTTCCCACGTCTACGCTCGACCGGACCTGCCAATATATGCGGATATCTTCGCCCACCCTGTTCAATGCTTGATGTCTCGTCATCCAATCTGGTCTTCTACGCCTACACTGAACTTCTCTGTTCCAGACTCTTGGAAACAGAGTTGGCAGTCAGCTGAGGTAAAGAACAAACACCTCATCACAGACCCCTGCAGGCGTCAACCCGGCTTTGACCTAGCATGTTATTATTGGGCCCTCCTCAATCGCTATCGAACAGGCCATGGCAGGTGCGCCGCTATGGTCCATCGCTGGGGAGCCAGAGACGACCTGAACTGC